>NC_137770.1:160217017-160386017 GCF_963455305.1 Plecotus auritus
ATGTTTAAGGATATATCTCCTAGGGCAAAAGAAACTAAGGAGAAAATAAACACATGGGACTACATCAAAATAAAAAGCTTCCGCACAGCAAAAGAAACCATCAACAAAACGAAAAGGGAGGCCACTCTATGGGAGAACATATTTGGCAATGATATATCTGATAAAGGGTTAATATCCAAAATATATAAGGAACTCATACAACTTAACAAAAGGAAGACAATCCAATTAAAAATGGGCAAAGGACCTAAACAGACACTTCTCCAAAGTGGACATACACCTAGATGGCCAAGAGACATATGAAAACATGCTCAAAGTCACTGATGATCAGAGAGATGCAAATTAACAAGGAGGTACCACCTCACACCTGACAGAATGGCTACCAGCAACAAATCAATAAATGACAAGGGCAGGTGAGGATGTGGAGAAAAGGGAACCCTAGTTGGTGGGAATGCAGACTGGTGCAGCCATTAAGGAAAACAGTATGGCATTTCCTCAAAAAATTAAATATGGATCTGCCATTTGACCCAGTGATCCCACTTCTAGGAATATATCCTAAGAATCTCGAAACACCAATCAGAAAAAATGTATGCACCCCTATGTTTGTAGCAGCACAATTTACAATAGCTTAAGATCTAGAAACAACCCATCAGAGTGGATAAAAAAAGCTGTGGTACATTTACACCATGGAATACCATGCAGCAGTAAAAAAGAAGACTATCTGCCCTGGCCGGTTTGGCTCAGTGGATAGAGCGTCGGCCTGCGGACTGGAGGGTCCCGGGTTCGATTCTGGTCAAGGGCATGTACCTTGGTTGCGGGCGCATCCCCAGTGGGGAGTGTGCAAGAGGCAGCTGAATCGATGTTTCTCTCTCATCGATGTTTCTCGCTCTCTATCCCTCTCCTTTCCTCTCTGTAAAAAATCAATAAAATATATTTAAAAAAAAAAAAAGAAGACTATCTTACCCTTTGAGATAACATGGAGGGACCTGGAGAGTATCATGCTAAGTGAAATAAGTCAGGGAAAGACAAGTGTCACATGCTCTCACTCATATGGGAAATCTAACAAAATAAACTGATGAACGGAATGGATCCAGAGACATGGAAGCATGGAACAGAGTGCGGAATCTCCGAAGGAAGGCGGGGTTGGGAGGGGGGCAGAATTTGTATTCATGTATGCATAACCCATGGAAAAAGACCAGGGGTCCTCAAACTTTTTAAACAGGGGGCCAGTTCACTGTCCCTCAGACCGTTGGAGGGCCGGACTATAGTTTAAAAAAAAAAAAACTATGAACAAATTCCTATGCGCACTGCGGCCCGGGACGAGTCGGCTGCTAAGCAGGACAGGCAGCGAGCGGTACCCGGCAGGCCGGATAAATGTCCTCGGCGGGCCGCATGTGGCCCGCGGGCTGTAGTTTGAGGACCCCTCCCTGAAAAAGACAATAGGGAGGTTAAAGCCTGGGGTGAGGGTTGGGGGTGAGCTGGAGAGGGTCATTGGGGGGAAATGAGGGGACATATGTAATACTTTCAACAATAAAGATTAAAAAAAAAGTTAATGTGAGCATTCTTTTATTTTTAGCAACTATTACTATAAATGGTAATAATAATGACAGTCGTGGCTTATCAAGAACTGGCTCATTTGTTTAAAATAGGTTTTGAAAAAATGGTTCACCCCCAAAATTAAATTCCTTTAAGGGAACAATAACCCTCAGATCTGAGTTTATACAACAGCTAGCTCCCTTGAGAGTACCTTTAATCTTGGCTATCCAATCTACAAATTCATTGATTTTACTGGAAAAACAATTCAAAAAGTAAGTCCTATCACTATTGGTATATTACAGATCACAGTATTATTATCTTTCTACCAATGGATAGCATTACTCTCAATCCGTTTAAAAGGAAAATATTATAAAACTCTTAAAAGAATCAGTATGTACTTATATTCCTGCCATACAGCGATATGTAACGTTCAATGGATTTTCCTAAAGTCGCATAGGGCAAAAGAAGATGAAAATCCTACTTATATTCAATATTTATAGTATTTGCAAAGAAGAGCTCCTTAATTGTGGCTGTGTGAGTGAAAATAATTGTTTCACTGGTTATGATTACTAATAGAACTCTTTAGAGACCTTCAGTGGAGGGAGCATGCATGGCAAACAATATTGAAGTAAGAGTTAGGAAATACAGGACAAAATATTCCCAGTATCCAGCTGTGGAATTTCATTGAGCTTCAAAAAGCCCAATATATAAAATGAGTTGTACTAATTTTTTTATGCTAATTTTTAAGGCTCTCTCAATACCAAAATGGATAAATCAATGATTTTCGTTTGTTTAATAATAGCAAACATGTGTTGAATGCTTATTATGGACCAGACACTATTCTAAGCATTTGAGATGCTTGTATGAGTTACATGCTTTAACTCATGATCCCCACAGCGACTCTACCAGGTAGATATTATCACTAGCCTCACTTTATAAATGAAGAAGCTGGGGCCGTGCATTAACCAACTTGGTCAAAGCCTTAAAGTAGTCGGTGACAGAACCAGGATTCATATCCAGGGAGCATGGCTTTGGCATTATTAAATGCCCCTGGGTGTGTTAGAAGTCACCGCACTCAGCTAACATTCCTTCCCCCAACCCCGCAGGCTCCAGGACAGTTTCGGTCTCCTTCGGAACTGCCCCCATTCCAGCAGCTATCCTGCTAGCGTGGGGAACCGCGGCCCGGCCCCAGGCCCGCCTCCCAAGGAAGCAGGCGAGTGACCAGCCCGTGTCCCCACTCCCGCCAGAGGGAGGTCGAGAAGAGGAGGATGACCAGCCCGCCACTCCAGCCACCTACCACCTACCACCCTCCCGGGCCTCGGACCAGCTACCGGGGTCCCAGACGTTGCCGGCCCCCGCGTTCACCTGCGGTCCGGCTCCGGCCTGGGAGTGTCAGGTGAAGGCCCCGCGGCGCCGCCCGCGCAGAGCTCGGATGTCCGGCGGCTTCGTCTCCGCGGCTGGGGTGGCTTCTGGGCCGCCAGCTCGGGCTCCATGGCGCGCAGGGGGATGGGGCAGTGGCCGGGTGCCCGGGAAGTCCGCCGGGACGGGCACCGTGCCCAACCACTTCGGTCCTGAGAGAAGTTTCTGTCAGAAATAAGCCGCTGCCGCCGCCGCCATCTTCCGGGGTTTGAAAATGGTGACCGCCCAGCGCCAACCAATCATGGGACAGCTGGCCGTTGCTAGGAAACGTGAATCCCGCCCCTCTCCCGCTCCCTCCCCCGCCCCTCCTGCCTCCTCCTTCCTGGCGCCTTAGAAGCGGGAAAGGGAAGGTGGTTGGAAGGAGCAGCCCTGCAGATTAGTTGGGTGGCCTTGGATTTTATTCTATTCCTGAATTCCAAGGCCCAATACCTATTTCAGTGTTTATTAGGACTTTCACCGCAGGCTAAGGCACAAGAAAGGTCAAAAATAATGACCTAAGATGAGATTTGGTCAGGTACGCTAAATTATTCATGTAAAATAACCCCCCAATTAACCAAAGATAATGGGAAGTATTCTTAGGGCTGTCTCTAGGAAACCATAAAAATCAAATTATGAGCCTTCCTGTCTCCCAGTGCGGAAGAGACAATCTCTGTTCAGCAAGAGAGTGAAGAAGGCAGCAAAAGGCAGAACATCAAAATAAGGACCTTTTCAAAGAAAAAAGACAATTATTAAGTAGCACATTGTTTTCTATTTTAAATATTGCTTTTTATATGTCCAAGGCTTTAAATTAACCTCTCCTTTGATTCCGTTTCTGGGAATCTATCCTAGGAAATAAAACTACATGTACATTGAAGGGTGGCAGAATATGTCATCCAAAATATGCTACTTGGACATTAGGATTAATTTTGAGCTACAGGCACTTGAAGAACACCAAGTGCAAGCAAGAAGAGTACTCTCACCTTCCCCTTTCTTCCTGAAAGTGGGAGAAAACTCCTAGGTGAAAGCTGCCTTCCCTATACTAGGAGGAGAGAAACATTATCACCAGAGATGGGAGGAGCCAAGAGAGAGTGAATTCTGTACACACTTTATTAAAATAACTCGTATCTTCTTTAGTCTCTCTCTCTCTCTCTCTCTCTCTCTCTCTCTCTCTCTCTCATATTATGTATATATGTATATATATTTATACACACACACACACACACACACATATATATATATATATATATATATATATATATATATATATATATATATAATGTTTCTTTTTCTAAATATTTTGGTTACTTTTCCCCAGTTGCCTCTTTTTCTTTAACCTAGCATATAAGCACTAAGATTTTGCCCCTTCTTTGGGTCTCCATTTTCCTATGGGGGCTCCCATGTACATGTAAAAATATGTTTGCTTTTCTCCTATTAATCTGTCTTCTGTCATTTTAACTAAAATACTGAACCAGATATCCTAGAGGACAGAAGTAAAGTTTTGTTTCACCTACAATATGAAGATGTTAATGGCACTGTTATTTAATGGCATCAAAAAAGTAAAGATTATCTAAATAAACAATGATAGGGAAATTGTTAATTATGGTTGATCCACTGGAAAGAATAATTTTGAGCACTAAAAATTAACTATGAAGTGTGTAACAAAATAGCATATTGTAATTTTTAAATAAAAATCCGGTATATAAAGGCATATTAATATATTCAGAGTTATGAAGTATAAGAGATTTAACAAAGGAAAAGATGAAATCAATATATTAAAATGTCTGTAACTGGTATTACAATTTTCTTCTTGTATTTATAATTATTTTTAATCATGTGGCACTGGACTTGTATTACATTTATAACACAAGGGAAAACATTTTTAGCTTTAAAAAAAGGTTAAGAAGTTAAGAGAGTAAGATGCCTATGGTTAAGAACCACCTCTGTTCTACCTTATCCTACCTTCATCCCCAAAATTAAAGAAGAAAGTATTGCTTTTTAGCAGTTAGAGTAAAACAACACAGACATACAGTCTAGGGAGTTCGTCTCCACCCAGACAGAGCTTCATTAGGATGCACACATTTAGATCATACCATGTGAAATTGCTGAAATTTGACCTTTTAAAACAGCAGTTTCATCATTCCAACCCAGTACTTTGGTAAGGTCTTCAGAAGTTAGAGTCTGTCAGTTCTGCGATTCTTAAAACTGGTTTTGATAGTGTAATTGGAGATAGGCAGTCTGTAATCAATTTGCAAAGTGATAGATAATCCTGGATGTTGATGTGGGGATTCTCAGTGGGGAAAGATTTCTTTCCAGTGGTCAGAATACTGTTGTTTTATGCAGAGCACTTCTTTCCAATTTTCAGATACTTGGGAACTTACTATTTTGTTTAATTATTCACACATATTTATTGAATTCCTACATATTATGCCAGGCCCTGTGCTAGATACACTAGGGCAGTGGTCGGCAAACTGCGGCTCGCGAGCCACATGTGGCTCTTTGGCCCCTTGAGTGTGGCTCTACCACAAAATACCATGGCCTGGGTGAGTCTATTTTGAAGAAGTGGCATTAGAAGAAGTTTAAGTTTAAAACATTTGGCTCTCAAAAGAAATTTCAATCGTTGTACTGTTGATATTTGGCTCTGTTGACTAATGAGTTTGCCGACCACTGCACTAGGGAAACAATGAGTAGAAGACAAATTTTAATAACAAAATAGCTGGGTACCCTAGAAACAGAGCGAAAGAAAGTGGACCATTCTGAGGGTAGGTCATTCAAGACATGAAAAAAGCCATGCGAACTGTCTTGATTCTACAAGATATAAACTTTCTGGTGTCTGAATGCCCCTGCCCCCAAAGGCAATGCCTTATTCTGCCTTAGAACAGTGTTGAATACATGACAAATGTTCCCTGAATTCTCTTTTTCTCAGCTCCTTGTAAACTGCCCATCTCCATTAACAAATTCTTCAGAGCAGAGCTTGAGGGAACTGATTAAACTTCAGCTTTTATAGTATACTAGAGGCCTGGTGCATGGATTTGTGCACTGGTGGGGTCCCTTGGCCTGGCCTGCACCCTCTAGCAATCTGGGACCCCTCGGGGGTTGTCAGAGAGCCAGTTTTGGCCCGATCCCTGCAGGCCAGGCCGAGGGACCCCACCATGCACTGGGCCTCTAGTATGCATATAAGATCTTTGGTTAATCTCTTCCCGCCCTCCTCCGTCCCCCCTTCCCTCTGAGATTCATGAGTCTGTTCCATGTTTCCATGCCTGTGGTTTCCACTCCTGCGATGAGCATCCGCCCCCTGGTGGTCAGCGTGTGTCATAGCTACTGGCCAGTGGGCCAGTGGGCCGGTCACTTAGGCTTTTATATATATAGATATTTAGAGTCTAGATTTCCCTTCCTAAGAAGATATTTTCATTATCTTAATTAGACCTAAATATGTTCCAAGTTTTTCAACTACAAATTTACAACCATAGATTTGCAAATATTCTCTTGGGGGACTTCCTCAAAGATTATTTTTAAAACCTTTGACTATATGCAATGACACCACTCATCATGTAGGTTGATATTAAATTGATATTCAACAACTTGTATACTAATATCAATTAATATGTAAATCAATAATTCTAAAATCTATTTTCTTACATTATCTAAATAAATTAAACTCTGTGCTTGTAAAACTGCTTACTAAGTGATACATGAGCTGGTTTCAGTAACCAGTAAAGTCACATGGTATGTACCAGCTGTATATAACTTGGGTTATAGAGGAAAAATGCTGGGGATGGGTAGTTCTTGCCAGCTCCATGTTCTTTTTTTTTTTTTTTTTTTTTTTGCCACTTCCAACAATCTGATTTACCACTCTGCATCACAGACATTTTAGTTCTTTCATCAAACCCTCAGATTAATGTTTTGCAGAAAAATCAGAATTGGAAGAATGACTTAAAGATATGGTAGCTAAGATTTCTTAAGTTGCCAAAGGGAAGATTCCTCTTATGATAAATTTATTTTAAGAAGAAAACTTTCTTTTTTTTAAAATCCTCACCTGAGGATACTTTTTTCCATTGCTTTTCAGAGAGAGTGGGAGAGAGGAAGGGGAGGAGGGAGGGAGAAGAAGGAAGAGGACAGAGAGAGAAACATCCATGTGAGAGAGACACATCAACTGGTTGCCTCCCATATGAGTCCCAACTGGGAGTAGGGAGGGAACCCACAATCCAGGTACCTGCCCTTGACCATGAATTGAACCTGAGACCCTTGAGTTCAAGGGTTGACACACTAACCACTGAGCATACTGGCCAGGGTGAAGACTTTTAAAAAAATTTTATTGAATTTATTGTAGTGACATTGGTTAATAAAATTATATTGGTTTCAGGTGTACTATTCTATGAGACATCATCTGTATGTTGTATTGTGTGCTCACCACCCCAAGTCAAGTCTCCTTCTATCACCATTTATCCCACCTTTACCCTCTTCTACCTCCTCCCACCCCTTTTTCCCTTTGTCAGTCTGTTCTCTGTATCTATGAGCCTGTTTCTATTTTGTTCATTAGATTCTACATATAAGTGAAATCATGTGGTACTTGCTTTTCTCTGACCAGCTTATTTCACTTAGCATAATACTCTCCAGGTCCATCCATGCTGCAGCAAAAGGTAAGATTTCCTTCCTTTTTAAAAAAAATCTTTACCCAAGTGCCATAACCTTTTGCAGCAAGGATTCAAGATCTGGAGAAGGGGCCGTGCACAAATGGATATACTAGAAAAGAAATATAAATTTAGAAGTTATTGGGGGAGCCAGGCGGAGACCTACTCTCTAGTGGAGTGGATCTCTGAATGTCTGGACCCATAGCTTTTTATTTACTAGAATATACATTTGCCCTTTAGCAAACCAAACAGACACATCAATGGTAAGGTTTGGTAAACAATAAAGGATTATCAGGTTAGGGGATTGCCTTCAGCCCTTCAGCCAGCAGCAGGGTAATACTATGCTGATTCTCAGCTCTTGCTGAATATCAAAGTCCATCAGCCTTCTGTCGGACTTCTCGCATTTATATGTTAACTACTTGTTGGTCTTTGCCTCCAGCACCCAAGGATATGTTTACTGATTTTAGAGAGAGAGAAAGGAGAGAGAGAGAGAGAGAGAGAGAGAGAGAGAGAGAGAGAGAGAGATAAACGCCTATGTGATTGGTTGCCTCCCATATGCATCTGACTGGGGATAAAACTTGAAATCTAGGTATGTACCCTGACCAGGAATCAGACCCACAACCTTTTAGTGTGTGGGACAATGCTTCAACCAACTGAGCAACCCAGACAGGGCAAGATTTCCTTCTTTTGCATGGTCTCATCATATTCCATTGTGTAAATATATTACAACTTTTTTATCCACTCATCTACTGATGGACACTTGGACCACTTCCAAATCTTGGCTACTGTAAATAATGCTGCAATGAACATAGGGGTGCATATATTCTTGAATTAGTGTTTCAGTTTCTTCAGATATAGTCCCAGAAGAGGAATCACTGGGTCATAAGGCAGTTCCATTTACACTTTTTTGAGGTAACTCCATACTGCTTTCCACAGTGGCTATATCAAGCTGTACTCCCACGAACAGTGCACAAGGTTTCCATTTTCTCCACATCCTCACCAACACTTGTTTGGTGATCTATTGATGATAGCCATCTGACATATGTGGGGTGAAATCATCATTTTTCTGATGATTAGTGATGTTGAACATCTTTTCATATGTCTATTGTCCATCTGAATGTTCTCTTTGGAGGTCCTTTGGCCATTTTTAATTGAATTATTTTTTTTTTTGAGTTGAGTGTTATAAGTTCTTTATAAATTTTGGATATTAACCTACTTACCATTATTAGATGCATCATTGGCTAATATTTTTTTCCCATTCAGTCAGTCTTTTTATTTTGTTGATGGTTTTCTTTGCTGTGAAAAAAACATTTTAGTTTGCTGTAATCCCACTTGTTTATTTTTTCTTTGTTTCTCCTGTCCAAGGAGACATCAGGAAAAATATTGCTATGAGAAATATCTGAGATTTTACTGCCTATGTTTTCTTCTAAGATTTTATGATTTCAAGTCTTACATTTAAATCTTTAATTCATTTTGAGTTTAGTCTTGTGTAAGGTAATGAAGGTGGTCTAATTTCACTTTTTTTTTTTCCTGTATCTGTCCGGTTTTCCCAACATCATTATTGAATTGACTATTTTTACCCAATTGTATGTTCTTGCCTCCTTTGTAGAATATTAATTGACCATAAAAGCATGTTTTTTCCCCCCCTGGTCTCTCTATACTGTTGCATTCATCTATATGTCTGTTTCTATGCCAGTACCGTGCTGTTTTGATTACTATGGCCTTGTAGCGTAGTTTGATATCAGGTAGTGTTATTCCTCCAACTTTGTTCTTGATCCTCAAGATTGCTATGGCTATCCAAGGTCTTTTGTGGTTCCATATAAATTTTTGGAATATTTGTTCTAGTTCTGTGACATACGCCATTGGTATCTTGATAGGAATTGTGTTGAATCTATAGATTGCTTTGGGTAGTATGGACATTTTAATGATGTTAATTCTTCCTATCCATGAACATGCTATATGCTTCCACTTATTTGTATCTTCTTTAACTTCTTTCTTCAGTGTCTTATAATTTTCTGATTACAGGTTTTTACATCCTTAAATTTAGTCCAATGTATTTTATTTTATATTTTTCATACAATTATAAATTTTTTTAGTTTCCCTTTCTGATAGTTCATTATTGCTGTGTAAAAATGCAACTGATTTCTGGATATTTATTTTATACCTTGCCACGTTACTGAATTCATTTATCAGTTCTAGTAGTTATTTGGTGGAATCTTTAGGATTCTCTATATACAGTATCACGTTATTTTCAAATAATGACAGTTTTGCTTCTTCCTTTCAAATTTGGATGCCTTTTATTTCTTCTTCTTGTCTTATTGCTATGACTAGAACTTCCAGTACTATCTATAATAATAAAAGCATAATATGCTAATTAGACTGGACATCCTTCCAGACGACCTTCCGGACAAAGCCAGGGCTGTGAGGGAAGCCCAGGTCCCGGGTGCCAGAGGGAAGCCGATGCCAGCAGCTGGGGGAAGGAAGGCCTACTCTTGCACAGATTTCGTGCATCAGGCCTCTAGTGTTGAATAAGAATGGCAAAAGTGGATATTTTTGTCTTGTTCCCAATCTTAAGGGAAACACTTTAGGTTATTGCCCATTGAGTATGATGTTGGCTGTGGGTTTGTCACATATGGCCTTTATTATGTTGAGGTATGTTCCTTCTATTCCCATTTTGCTAAGAGTTTTTATCATAAGTGGGTGTTGGATTTTATTAAAAGATTTTTCTGCATGTATTGATATAACCATGCGATTTTTATCCTTTATTTTATTTATGTGGTATATCACATTTATTGATTTGTGAATATTATACTAACCTTGCATCTCTGTAATAAATCTTACTTGATTATCGTGTATGACCTTTTTAGTGTATTGCTGGATCTGGTTTGGTAATATTTTTTTGAGGATTTTAGCAAGTATGTTCATCAGGGATATTGGCTTATAATTTTTTTTGTAGTGAATTTATCTGGTTTTGGAATTAGTAAAATGAATTTGGGAATTTTTCCTCCTCTTTCATTTTTTGGAATAGTTTGAGTGTTTTCTGCTACCTTGCCTTTCTTCCTCTGCTTCATCCAACCTACTGTGTATTACTACTAATCTATACTTTATTTCAGATATTATATTCTTCATTTCTGACTGGTTCTTTTTTATGGTTTCTATGTTCTTTTTTATGCTTGCTATCTCTTTGTTGAAGTTCTCACTAAGTTTCTTGACCATCCTTATAACCATTTTTTGAACACTATGTCTGGTAAATTATTTGGCTCCAATTCTTTTAGCTCCTTTTCTGGAGATTTCACCTATTCTTTCATTTGGGGCATGTTTCTTTGTCTCCCCACTTTGGCTGCCTCTTTGTATTTGTTTCTATGAATTATGGAGATCTGCTATGACTTCCAGTATTGGTAGGGTGTCCTTATATCCTAGGTATCCTGTGGGACCCAGTGGGGCAACCTTCTTGAGCACCTGAACTGGGTGCTCCAGGAATGTCCCTTATGTGGGTTATGAAGTCTTAATTTCTATTGGCCTGTTTGTGCATGGAATCCACCCTCAGGCTGAAATCAGATTTGTTTCTTAAAATCTATTGTGTGTGTGTGTCTTTGTGTGTGTGTGTGTGTGTCTTAGTGTGTGTGTGTGTGCGCCTCTATTTTTTGCTTCTATCTATCAGTTATCCATTTATTATGTAAGATTATTTTCAGATATTGTAGTAAAAAAAAACAGAAAAAGTAGAAACTAGAGTATTAGCTGTAGGGTTTAAGAGGGAGAATTAAACTTTAGAAGAAAATGTGTGGCTAGAAAAAGCTCTATTAATTAGAAGTAGATTGAGACTAATATTTTTATGCTTAGACTATCTTACAAAGAGACTATTGAAACTTTAAAAGACTGAGTTATGTTAGTAACAGGGGAGGAGAGTGGAGGAGGGAAAAGGGAGAAACCTGGACATTGTGGGTGTGGGAATGACAATGGAAAGCTATTTGGGTTGGACATTGTGGGTGTGGGAATGACAATGGAAAGCTATTTGGGTTGGGGCAGCCAGGGCTGCCAACAGATAATTAGCAAAGATAACTTCAGAAATGTCAGAACATCCATCAGAATTATTTCTCAGAGCTGAAGACTTCTTTCTTTCTTTTTTTTTTTAAGAAGAATTCCTTGCTAAGATTTTTCCTTAATCATTACTTAGTAATGAATTACCTGGTCTATATTAAAAAAATACCTAATCAAGGAACTTTCAAAAGAAAGGAAATCACAACTAAACATTACATTTATATACTTGCATTGTATTACACACACATACTTTTTTCTTTTAGGACTTCTTTATGTGTGTGTATGTGTATGTATGTGGATATATATATTTAATGGAATGCTGTCATGGACACTTAAAGTCTGAAATTGGTGGAGCAGACTGGCAACTTGCTTAGGAGCTGAAGCTAAAGCTGCTTCTTTTCTTAAAGCCTTTCAAGTGATTAAATGAGGCCCACCCACAATATCAAGGTGAAACACTTTAGGTTTTTGCCCATTGAGTATGATGTTGGCTGTGGGTTTGTCACATATGGCCTTTATTATGTTGAGGTATGTTCCTTCTATTCCCATTTTGCTGAGAGTTTTTATCATAAGTGGGTGTTGGATTTTATTAAAAGATTTTTCTGCATGTATTGATATAATCATGCGATTTTTATCCTTTATTTTATTTATGTGGTATATCACATTTATTGATTTGTGAATATTATACTAACCTTGCATCTCTGTAATAAATCTTACTTGATTATCGTGTATGACCTTTTTAGTGTATTGCTGGATCTGGTTTGGTAATATTTTTTTGAGGATTTTAGCAAGTATGTTCATCAGGGATATTGGCTTATAATTTTTTTTTGTAGTGAATTTATCTGGTTTTGGAATTAGTAAAATGAATTTGGGAATTTTTCCTCCTCTTTCATTTTGTTCTAGTTCTGTGACATACGCCATTGGTATCTTGATAGGAATTGTGTTGAATCTATAGATTGCTTTGGGTAGTATGGACATTTTAATGATGTTAATTAAATTGAAGTGATTGTCTTTACTTAAAGACAATCTTTACTTAAATTGAAGTGATTGTCAGTGTAAAACCACATCTACAAAATCCTTTCACAGCAATACCTAGATGAGTGTTTGATTGAATAACTGAGCACTAAAGGCTAGCCACCTTGACACATAAAACTATCACATCAGAAAACTTCTCCGGACTTGAAATTCCAATTATTATTACTTGAGGAAACTTTTTCCTTTAAGACTTAGTTTTTCAAGGAAAAAAGGAATTACTAAAGAAATGATGCATTTAAAGAATTATATTACAAAAGAGTTTTTTCTCGTTTTCTTCTAATTCCTTTGCAAATCTCAGGTAATCACAGCATTATCTCAGGGTGTTCAAGCCATCACAGCCACATTGAGACTGAAGAGCTGAAAAGTGGCTGTGCTGCTTTAAATGAATCCAGCAGCTCAACTCTCAGGCGGAGTCACTTCCTGCCTTGTGATAAATCTCACCTGGGCATACTCTGTCACTCATTACCAGGGGGCACCTTCAACTCAGCATGGTGAGTAACTACTGTGCTTGTACATTGTTGACAGTGTTGCTTTGGTGTTGTAGAAAATTTTACTCATCAAATTTGACCCTCTTCCCCTCCAAGAAATTTTTAATAAATTCTTGATATGAGAGAACAAATTTTTAAATAACTATTGTTTCTCTTAACATCCATGTTTGAGGCTGATTTGAATAAGCTCTCCTCTATTCAGCTCTAGTTTTGCTGCTTTTAGCAAAAGCATAGTTGATTTTCAGGTATTTATTGCCTTTAACTGAAGTGCTGAAGCAAGAACCTCTCCTTCCTTTAGTTTTTGCATTGGTTTTAGACCTGGTGTGCTGATGTTTTTTTCTATATAAATCAATTGCTTCACTTCCAATTATGGTTTTAGAGTTTCTGGTGACTTCACCCAGGTAACCATCGTTAAGCTCATAAATTGACAGGTAAAGTGCACGGACATCTTTGTTCTCTCTTGAGTTTAGTCCTTTGGGGACCACCCTTTAAGATTCACTTTCCCTTTAATCTCTATGTGCCAGTCACAGTAATTTTTAGTATCTCAGCATTTTTAATTCTTAAATGGAAGCAACCTTTCAAATTGCTTTTTCATCTTTGATCTTCTCACCCTATGGAACTCTAACATTTCTAGGACATTTAGATTGTTTTTCTCTTTAAAAATGATGCCTTCCTATTTGAAGGATCCTCATGGTAATGGAAATGTTGTGTCTTGGCTATATCGATTCATATTCTGGGTATGGTATTTAATATAATCTTACAAGATATTTCCATTGGGGACATGGATAAAGCATACAGGAG
The DNA here is from genome assembly GCF_963455305.1 of Plecotus auritus. Taxonomy (NCBI): domain Eukaryota; kingdom Metazoa; phylum Chordata; class Mammalia; order Chiroptera; family Vespertilionidae; genus Plecotus; species Plecotus auritus. The sequence continues at coordinate 160,230,936 of NC_137770.1, forward strand.
ATCTCTGTATTATTTCTTGCAACCACATAATAATGTGCTATGACTTACCAATATTGATATTTAGTGGGCATTTTGCAATCTTTTATTATTTTATAGTTTGGTTAATATTTTAACAGATGGCTTGGAAAGGAGGGGAAGGCCAAGAGAAGAATAAAGTGAAAATAGCATTCTGTACCCTGGGACACGGTTTTGTTATAGACTCAGCTGCTTCACAAACCAGTAAAGACAAGATTGGACCTTGTTGGGCCAAGTATTCCTGCTAAGTTAAAAAAAAGACTGTGTCTGAACCACTTGCATACCAGCCACAGGGCAGCAATTGTTTTTTTTTTTTTTATATTGGTGATTTTTGGGGGATCTAAATATTGTGAGCAAATATCACGTGGGCATCCAATGGGACTGGGTGATCAATAGCTGAGGAAGGATGCCGTGAGAGAAACCTACATGTAAGTGGTTTTCACGATGTAGAAGTGTGAGGCCCCCCCCCCCCACTTTTAAATTTTTACCTAAATATAGGAATTTAGATGAATCTTGATCTGATTATAGTGGCTATTGTACTGAGATCATTTTTAAGTCGAACAGGAGGAGACATATGGGTGTGAAGAGACTGTTTATGGTGGAATGTGTTTTGATTTTTATGTGCCCAAGAGTTTGGAATATTGGTTGATACTAAGTGAAATGCTTTCTAAATTGAGTTCACAGCCTTTGTTGGGAGAGACAGATACTTGCATGGAGAAGAAATAAGAGGGAAGTACTCAAGTAGTGAGCTTGAATTCCTCATAAAGCAAAAAAGGGCTGTGTTATGCCTTGTGAGTCAAGGAGACAAAGTGCAAAGTTTGATGTGCTGAGTGAGAACAGAGTCCAAGTCAGATTGTGGGGATGTGACCTCCCTCCCTCTGACTAGAGGTCTTTTTGTAGTTGAACCTCAGACCTTGGGAAAGTACAACCCTGGACAGGGGCAGGGTTGCCTATCAGCTTATCAGGCAAACAACTTGAAGGGCCTCTCTGGTACAAAAGACAGGCTTCTCCCTATAAGACCACTGCTTAGACTTGTCCCATGACCACTGGCAATCAAAACTCAACTATATTAAAATCAGCAATTGCTATCACTTCAGATTTTTAGGATTAAGTTTTTCTTTTCCTCTCTTAGATGAATAGATATTTATCTGTTTAATTACAAATAAAAAGGTTGTTTGGCTTTTTAAATAATGTGAATGTTAATTTAAAAGCGGGATAGGAGAGTAGAGGCTAATGAAGAAAACAGTAAAATTTAAGCAGGAAAAAAAAATCACTACCCAGATATAACTACAGTTATATTTTGATACATTTTAAAAACACTTTTTCTAATTTATTTTTAAATGTACTTGACATTATATATCATGTCTTTGCTTTATCCTATATAGTAAAAGCCTAATATGCTAAGTGTCAGACTGTTCAAGTGTTTGACCAGTCACTATGATGTGCACTGACCACCAGAGGGCAGATGCTCTGAATAGTAGGTTAGCTTGCTGCTGGGGTCTGGCTGATCAGGACTGGGCAAAAGGGGCCGGACACACTCTGGAGCCCTGCTGCAGTCTCTCTCCGGCCCCGATAGTGCACCGGTGGGTCCCTCAGCCTGGCCTGCACCATCTCTCAATCCAGGACCCCCTGGGGGATGTTGGAGAGCCAGTTTTGGCCCAATCCCCACAGGCCAGGCCGAGGGAGCCCACTGGTGCACCAATCCATGCACCAGGCCTCTAGTATAAAATATAAAGTAAAAATTATATCATTTCCCATGTCATACTTTTTTGTGTGTAAATATTTAAGGGTTGGATAACATGCCATTGTGATGATGTATCTTCCTTTAAATGCCCAACAATAGGTAAATGGTTAAGTAGATTGCTTTTTGGTTTTCACTCTTTTATATTTTAACTAGAGGCCTGGTGCATGAAATTTGTGCATGGGGGGGGGGAGTGTTTCTCAGTCCAGCCTGCACCCTCTCCAATCTGGGATCCCTCTCACAATCCTGGACTGCTGGCTCCTAACCACTCGCTTGCCTGCCTGCTTGATTGCTGCCCCTAATCACTCTGCCTGTCAGCCTGATAGCAACTGCCTTCCCCTGCAGGGCTGAGGGGACTGGGGGACTCTGGCTGGATGGGGCGATCCTGAGGGGACTAGGGGACTGAGGCTGAGTGAGGTGGGGCTGAGGGGACTGGGGGACTGAGGCTGGGTGAGGTGGGGCTGAGGGGGCTGGGGGACTCCGGCTGAATGAGGCGTGTGGTGCTTGCCACCCCCCTTTGGGGCTGAGGGGACTGGGGGACTCCGGCTGGATGAGGCGGGGCTGAGGGGACTGGGTGCCGCCATCTTGTGGCTGTGGGCGCTGCCATCTTGTGAGGGCATGGCAGTCAATTAGCATATTCCCTTTTTATTAGATAGGATGCTGTGAATGCCCTTGTGCTTAAATCTTTGCATTTTAGATTACTTCTTTCTTTTGTAATTATTTGTTGATGCCATTTACCTATTTATCTAGTAGATATCTCAAGGGTGTTATAGAAAAACTAGAAGCCCGGTGCATGAAATTCATGCACTGGGGTGGGGGTCGGTGTCCCTCAGCCCAGCCTGTACCCTCTCCAATCTGGGACATCCCTCTCACAATCTAGGACTGCTGGCTCCCAACTGCTCACCTGCCTGCCTGCCTGATTGCCCCTAACCACTTCTGCCTGCCAGCCTGATCACCCCCTAACGACTCTCCTGCCAGCCTGATCAATGCCTAACTGCTCCCCTGCTGGTCTGATTGCCCCCAACTGCCCTCCCCTGCTGGCCCAGTCACCCCAACCTGCCCTCCCCTGCAGGCCTGGTCACCTCCAACTGCTCTCCCCTGCCAGCCCGGTCACCCCTAACTGCGCTTCCCTGCCAGCCTGGTCACCCCTAGCTGCCCTCTCTGCAGGCCTGGTTGCCCCCAACTGCCCTCCCCTGCCAGCCCGGTCACCCCTAACTGACCTCCCCTGCAGGCTTGGTTGCCCCCAACTGCCCTCCCCTGCTGGCCTGGTCACCCCTATATGCCCTCCCCTGCTGGCCTGATTGCCCACAACTGCTCTCTCCTGCCGGCCATCTTGTGGCGGCCATCTGTGACCACATAGGGCGGCCATCTTGTGACCACATGGGGACAGCCATCTTGTGTGAGGGTGTGATGGTCAATTTGCATATTACCTCTTTATTATATAGGATTGATGTATATAAAAATTGCTATATATACTGTATAGGTAGGTTGTTAAATCTATTGCATGTTCCCTTGGTAAATTTTTAACTACTTTTAAGCTTAGAACATCCTTTCCTTATTTAGAACCCACAAAAATAGTAAGTGTAAAATCTCAAGCTATGTAAAGGCACCCTGGTTGGTGTTGTTAAGTGGTTAGAACAGGGGTGGGCAAACTTTTTGACTCGAGGGCCACAATGGGTTCTTAAACTGGACCGGAGGGCCAGAACAAAAGCATGGATGGTGTGTTTGTGTGAACTAATATAAATTCAAAGTAAAGGAGCGGAGGGGAGAGCAAGAGAACTCTCTGCTCTTTCGGCTCCGCGGGCTGGATAGAACAGCCGAACGGGCCGGATCCGGCCCATGGGCCGTAGTTTGCCCACAGCTGGGTTAAAGCATCAACTCCCACAATGAAGGGTTGTGGTTCAATTCCCAGTAAAGGCACATATCTGGATTGCAGGTTTGATTCCTGGCCCAGGTCCAGACACATCTGGGAGACAACTAATCAATGTATCTCTCTCACATCAATGCTTCTCTCTCTGTCTCTCTGTCGCTTCCCTCCCTTTCCCCCCTCCCTCGCTCCCTTCCACTCTCTCTAAAAATCAATGGGAAACCCTAGCTGGTTTGGCTCAGTGCATAGAGTGTTGGCCTGGAGACTGAAGGGTCCTGGGTTTGATTCTGGTCAAGGGCACCTGCCCTGGTTGCGGGCTCAGTCCCCAGTAGGGTGTGTGCAGGAGGCAGCCAATCAATTATTCTCTCTCATCATTGATGTTTCTATTTCTCTCTCCCTCTCCCTTCCTCTCTGAAATCAATAAAAAATATTTAAAAAATAAAAATCAATGGGAAAAATATCCTTGGGTGAGGATTAAGAAAACAAACAAACAAAAGATATAAAAAGGTAACAATATTTATTTATCTGATATGGGTTTCAATATGTGTCAAAGCTATACATTGATTTTGGTTTTATTCCTTTCCAATAACCAGCTAATTTTTTTCTTGGTAACATAGCTTGATTTTGTACATATATCATGTATAAAACTATATAGATAGTCTTAATTCATTCTTAACCAATTACACAATAGGTGCTTAATTTATGTTGTCAAAAGAAACCTCTTAATGGAATTAGAGTCCTTGGTTCAGTTGTTCCTAATACCTGTTTCCTGCCATTTGGTTTCCATGAGATATTTTTATTTTGCCTTATAATAAATTTCTCTTATTGACATAAGCTAGCTTGGTTTCTGTCCGTTGTAAGCAGAAGTGCTGAGTGACATGGATCATGAGATCTAAGGAGGACTGCTCGGTTCTAACTCATTCTGGCTTATTTCAGAGGGAATGCCTTTCCATTCACGTGGGCCAAGCTGGCATCCAGATTGGGGATGCTTGCTGGGAACTGTATTGCCTGGAACATGGAATTCATCCAGATGGTTTTATTCTTGACAATAGAAAGGATCAGTTGGATATTGCTAAAACAGAGCGTATGGATGCCTCTTTCAATACCTTCTTTTGCGAGACAAGAGCTGGGAAGCATGTGCCCAGAGCACTCTTCATTGACCTAGAGCCAACTGTTATAGGTAAGGTTTTACATTCTAGTGTACTTAACCAGGGTCACAATCAAAGCAAACAAATCAAGTATCAGTGGGTAGGACTGGCAGATTATACAGTCTACCTGAACAGGAAGGCTCAAGTGATCTTTTAACAACTCCATAAGGAAACACAGTTGTCATCCTTGATTTATAGATGAGGAAACTGTGTCTTGGGAAGGTTATAGAACTTGCGTTAGTTAGATCACTGAGAATAATTGTCTTTGTTTCCAGGTCTGCCTTCTTACAAAAGCCATTATGTTTTAATAGAAAACCAGCATAATTGAGTGCAGAAGAAAATATAAATAATTAACACAACACTAATAAATGTATTAAGCCATACAAAATTGCCAATGGTTGATCTTTTTTTTTGTTACCTAAAAAATGCCAGTTTCATATGATATAACCTCATAGTAGAAATTTCTGCAAGGTACAGCGGTATTACTGAAGTAGAATAAGTATCTGGGGAGTCATCAAAGCTTTCCACCCGGGGAACAGCATTTGCAAATTCACCCAGACATGGAGGAACATGCAAGTTTAACAGGAGTTCAGTGTGGCTGGAACTCCCAGTATGAGCAGGAAAATGGTGGAAGAGAAGACTAGGAAGATAACTGGGGCTAGGTTATTGGTGTAGGTAGGGGGAAGTGAGGAGGTATGGTCATGGAAAAGATTTTTCAAGTTGAAGATTTAGGGGGAGACAGTTGTGAGTGATGGTGATTTAATTGGAGTGGAGCTGAATGGCATTGGGGGTAAGGAAGCCAAGGAATAATCAAATAATTGTGTTTTAAAACCATGGAAGTCACTGAGGATTCTGGACCAGGTACTTAAGTCTCTGATCAATGTGGAAAAGTTCCAGGAAGTTGAGTGGACAGTATTAATGGTACTGTAATCACTGATTTATAAGAATGTTTATTTAACAGAAAGAATTTATGGAACTAATACTCTCCAGATCTCAACTGGACATTGTCATGAAGAAGCAGGCTTTCATAAATTCCATAAACTCCCTCCTTAGACTGAACTCAGCCTTAGAACTTCATGTGAGAAGCAAAGAGTCTAACCAGAATTCGTTTCCTGCTTATGTCTTATTTATAAATATAACTTTAAAAAACCCCAACTTGGATAAGTTTATTTGTGTGTGTGTGTGTGTGTCAGTTAAAAGTCATTTAAACTCAATATTAGTAAATTTGAACATTTGGGGGTGTACAAAATTCATGGTCATATCATATACAGGAGAGCAAGATGATTTGAGAGAATAGTCTTGCTCTTAGAAAATTAGTGCATTTCTTTGTAGGCAGTGAGCTTCTGGGACTATCTATGGATTTTGGTGCCAAGGCCAATGATGTATAATAAGATAAATCTGAATAAATGCATGTCATAAAGCCAATTTTATCATTATTATTTATAATTCTTATTTTATGGTCCATGCATCATGCTCTATGATCTCTTTTAATACTCATAATAACTCAGTGGATAGGTCTTGTTATTATCCTTATTTGTGAGGTGAAATAATAACTGAGGCCTAGAGACAAAAGTACCTGCTAAGTGAGGAAGGCAAGATAGGAACATAGGAAATTGATTCTTGACGCATGTTCTTCACTACTATGGAATACAGCACCCAACTGTATCCAGGGCAACATCCCAAAAGCCTACTTAACCCTCAAACACCACTGTATAATTCTTTAGGAGTCACGCTATTTGGGTAATTCTAAGGTAGAAGTGTGGGACATTGGCCTCCAACATGCTGTATTTCTCGTGCTGCCAGGGTTTTTAAAGGCAATGAAACCAGGCAAGGGTTGTACCTGGTTGTATTGAATACTGCCAACATCTTACCACTGATTTCCCTGCCTCAGGCATTTATATTAACTGCATTTGAGTCATGTGGGTATCTAAGCATGCCACACCTCTTTGTTAAAGCCTCTTTAAAGTATACCAATAAAAATTTAGATTGGTATCCTCTTCCATACTTTTCCAGGACATTGTTGGCTCTCTGTGGATAGAAATACTTGTTTTAAAATGCTGAAGTGCCACAGGGTGTGGGGTGGGTTGAATAGTATCTCCTAAAAATCTATGTCCACTCAGAATCACAGAATATGACTTTGTTTAGAAATAGGGACCATGCAGATGTACTTTGTTCAGATGAGTTCATACTGGATTAGGAGAGACCCTAATTCCAATGATCCATGTCCTTGTAAGAAGAGTGGACCCCCAGGGAAAAGGGCATGCACAATGGAGGCAGATAGTGGAGTGATGCAGTGGCCAGCCAAGGAACTCCAGAAATTGTCAGCAGTCATCAGAACCAAGAGACAAATGCAGAACAGATTCTCCCTCAGAACCTCCTAAATGAACCAACCTTGCCAACACCTTGATTTTAGACAGCTGGCCTCCTGAATAAATTTCTATTGTTTAAGCCACCCAGTTTGTTGTAAGTTGTCATGATAACTCTAAGAAATGAATAGAGAATATATGATGGAAAAGCAAACTTCCAATTGGTATGGAAATAATTACACCTTTTCCTAGACTAAGAAAGGCCCAGTCAGCAGTTTAAAGCCATTGCTTTACCACAACATTGGGGAAGAAGGGAAGTTCATGGTCCAGGGTTGTATGAGAATTAGCAGAGGGCTAGCAGTTGATGGAGTGGAATGACTGACCTGCTTTTCCCTCTGCAGATGGGATTCAAACGGGCAAGCACCGCTCTCTCTTTCACCCAGAGCAGCTTGTTAGCGGGAAGGAGGATGCTGCAAACAACTACGCCCGAGGACACTACTCTCTGGGGTCAGAGATCATCAACCTTGTGCTAGAGAGAATCCGAAAGCTGGCAAGTGTCTCTCTTCTCAGCAAGGTTGGGGGAAGTGTGCCCGGGTGCCTGGGATTCTGTGAAACACCTCCCAAGCATCAACAGCAGTTCTACCATCAACACCATCACCACCCAACCTCTCTCCTCCAAGCCTCGGGCCATGATCAGAGCTGGGAAGTTCCCAATGTGGGCTTTGATTACACTTTGTTAAGTAGAAAAGGCCACAGAAGCCTTCACACTTTCTGTACAACCCCATTTTCTTCTTTTTTGCTTAGATTTATTGAGGAAATGTTTTATTTTATTTTCCTGTTGCTTTATTGAAATATAACCTATCTATAATAATAAGAAGGTAACATGCTAATTAGACTGGGAGACCTTCCGTATGTCCTTTTGGACAAAGCCATAGTGGCAGGGTTGAGGCGGAGGCAGTTAGGGGTGATCAGGCCAGGAGGAGAGGGCATTTGGGGGTGATCAGGCCAGTGGGAGGGGCAGTTGGGGGTGAGCAGGCTGGCAGGGGGGGCAGTTGGGGGCGAGCAGGCTGGCAGGCAGAGTGGTTAGGGGCGATCAGGCAGGCAGGCAGGCAGGTGAGCAGTTAGGAGCCAGTGGTCCCAGATTGCAAGAGGGATGTCCGACTGCCGGTTTAGGCCCAATCCCACAGGGGGCAGTCAGACATCCCCTGAGGGGTCCCAGATTGGAGAGGGTGCAGGCTGGGCTGATGAGCCCCTCTCCCCCCCCCCCCCCCCCCGCACAAATTTCGTGCACCAGGCCACTAGTATATATATAAAAGCCTAAGTGACTGGTTGACTGGTTGACCAGTAGCTATGATGCGCACTGACCACCGGGGGCAGCCACTCAATGCAGGATCTGCCCCCTGGTGGTCAGTGTGCTCCCTCAGTGGGGCCAGATGCTGGGCTCATGGCTGGCGAGTGCAGCTGCAGCGGTGCGAGTCTCTCCCGTGGACACTCCCTCTGTGCCCTCCTCCCCCAACTGGACCAGGGCCGGGATTGGGACTGGCATCGGGACTGACTGGACACGAGCCCATGGCTGCTTCTTGGTCATAGGATGCTGGTATTGCCCTAGGATGGTGCGTGGAGACCACAGTGGAACAGCAGTGAGCCTACTGAGTGGTGGCAGCAGCAGCAGGTGCAGTGGGGCCTGGATGAGTGGGCCTGGCATGGCACCGGGCCAGGGCTTGGGCTCCTTCCCCAGCAGCCTGCCACTTCGGCACTACTACATCCCTCAGGAGATGTAGGACTGCCAGTTTCGGCTGATCCCTGCAGGCCAGCCCGAGGGACCCCAATGGTGCATGAATCTGGGCCCCGGACCTCTAGTTGACATACAACATTGTGTAAATTTAAGGTGCACATATGATAGATATGATACGCATATATGTTGCAAAATGATTACCACAATAAGTTAATGCCTCCATCCCCTCACATCATTAACTTTGCTAAAATTTTGTCATGACCACATTTAAGATCTACTCTCTTAGCAACTTTCAAGTAAACAATAACTATTGTCACCATGCTGGACATTAGAGTCCCAGATCTTGAATTTATCTTATAACTGAAAATTTCTACCCTTTAACCAAAATCTCCCCATTTCCCCCACCTCCCAGTGCTTGGCAATCACTATTCTATTCTCTGTTTCTACAAGTTTGACTTTTTTAGATTCCATATATGAGTGAGATGATACAGTATTTGTCTTTCTCTGATTGACTTATCTTACTTAGCATAATGCCCTCAAAGTCCATCCATGGGGCAAATACCAGGATTTCCTTCTTTTTAATGAATAGTCACCATTGACTCTTGCTTTTGCTAACTCATGTTTTATCTTGTTACTAGAGACTTCCAAAGCATTCTAAAACTTAGTAATCACTATTTGTAAAGTTAACAGAGGCACATTCTACCTGAAGATTAGTTACTCTATTTACCAAAAGTTAATTCTTTAAGGACCTGTGTCTGAGGAAATATTTGGCATTGCCTTACTCCTTAGGTAATATAGTGCTTTTACACCAGCCCAGTAGTCTGGGCATAGAAATGATAGGCACTTCATCTACTATGGGGGAAAATATATTGCTTCAATGTTTTGCTAATCATTTTCATTGTTATTGATAAAGACCTTGCTTTAGATCACATACAGATATATTCATGGAGGGCAATTCAGAACAGTGGAATATTTATGCTTTTCTTATAGTAAATCTCTAAAGTGCTTTGCCATCCCAGAAGTAACCACTCAAGTATGTTTCAAAATAAAGTTTGCTGTGGAGTTGAAAATTGCAAATCAGTTTTTTCTGAAAGTTTTGGTTTGTTTTGGGAACTTGTGTCCCACTGCTTCTGGCTTTACCAGTATTTGGCTGAGTTCTTACATCTTATTTTCTTTTCCAGGCAGAACAGTGCAGTGGACTACAGGGATTTTTGATTTTCCGAAGCCTTGGAGGAGGCACTGGATCTGGATTTACATCTCTCTTAATGGAGCATCTCTCAATACAATATGGCAGGAAGACTAAATTGGAGTTCTCTGTCTATCCAGCCCCCAGGATCTCCACTGCTGTAGTAGAACCCTACAACTCCATCCTCACCACCCATTTCACATTAGAGCACTCTGACTGTACCTTCATGATGGACAATGAGGCCCTCTATGACATATGCCATCATAAACTTGGTGTTGAACGCCCCTCTTACACCATCATTAATAGGCTGATAGGTCAGGCAGTATCTTCCATTACTGCTTCCCTCCGGTTTGAAGGGCCCTTGAATGTGGACCTAAATGAATTCCAGACCAACCTAGTACCTTATCCGAGAATACATTTCCCTATGACAGCCTTTGCCCCCATCATTTCTGCTGACAATGCCTACCACAAGGACTTCTCTGTGTCAGATATCACCACTGCTTGCTTTGAGGACTCCAACCAGCTGGTCAAGTGTGATCCTCGACTGGGGAAGTACATGGCCTGCTGCCTACTCTATAGAGGGGATGTGGTCCCTAAGGATGTCAATGCAGCAATTGCAGCCATGAAGTCAAGGAACTCTGTTCAGTTTGTAGATTGGTGTCCAACTGGTTTCAAGGTGGGTATCAACAGTCAACCACCCATGATGATGCCTGGGGGGGAAATGGCCAAGGTCCAGCAGGCTGTCTGCATGCTGAGCAACACCACAGCAGTTGTAGAGGCCTGGGCCCGCCTGAACCACAAGTTTGATCTCATGTATGCCAAGAAGGCATTTCTACATTGGTACATCAGAGAAGGTATGGAAGAAGAGGAGTTTTCAGAGGCCAGGAAAGATCTGGCATCTCTGGAGAAGGATTATGAGGAGGTGGGGCAAAGTTTCTGAGGTATATATGATGGTGAAAATAATGTTAAATGCCATGCTTACTTTTTAAAGACATTTTACAGTTAGTGGGTAATATTCCTTTGATTAGAAGAAGAAAGAAATCAAATGAAGCAAGAACATAAGTTGCACATTAAATTAAATCAGCCAATATTAACAATGAGAACATCTTTTCTTGACTGTTAGTATAATTTAGCACTGCTACCTGTGGACCTTCTAATCTTGGAGTCCTTTTCGGTCATTTCATTTGTGTGTGTGTGTGTGTGTGTGTGTGTGTGTGTGTGTGTGTGTGTGTCTTTTGTCAGAATGGAAACCTGGCTATACTAGTATATTCTTTGCTTTTCAACCATGACACTATGAAGCACTAAAGTTAATGCTTTCCCTACCCTCTACCTGAGTTGAAAAACAGCACAATTTTGATTATTAATGTTATTTCCTCATCTATATTTTGTACTTTGATTAAATTATGAGCATTTTCAGTGTAATTCTTTTTCTTCCAAATGTGGCCTTCAAGTCTCAATTTACTTTTTATACAAATAAACAAACAAGAATATTCTTGGGTCTTTCACAAATTTGAATCTGTGTATCCTATAGGCCAGAGGGTGAAAGTGATCTCTTTCCCATTTTCCTTCCGTGAGGAGGTGTTCTCAAAGTGTAGCCACAGAACCCTGCATCAGAACCATTTCACAGGTTTAGAAAAAAAAAGACAGATTCTTGACCATCAATACAGACTTGCTAAATGAAAAGCCCTGGGAATATGACTTGAGGATTTGAAGTTTAAAAAAACACACCACTTAATAGAATTAATTTTTGGTTTTTAAACAGTGTTACTGTTTAGTAGTAACCAATTTTCAAATGAGTTATAATTTAAAACGGACAAAATAGCTATAAATGCATTAAATTCACTAGCTACATTTTTAGAAGCTATGATGTTTAGCTTAATAGTTAAAATTAAGGTGAACTAGATACTGCAAAGGTGCTGGCTTGGGTTGGTGTTGCTCTGGAGCTGATGATAGATGGTTTTCAGGTGCCTCATTCATCTGTGGTATTTACCTTTTAGCCTTAGTCCTCTAGTTGTACTCTCTCTTAGCCTCAACATGGTGAGTGATTTTGGTCTAGTAGGCCCCATAGCCTTGGCTGAAGGTGTAAAGCTGTGTGTCTTATTGCGATGCTGCCACCTTCTTACATGTGTCATTTGGACCCCAGGACTTCTTCTCTATCTTTAACATAATCCTGGTAGATGCTTTTACTGAAATCACTGCCCTGAGGTGTGGCCTTCAAGAGCTCCATTCGAACAATGCACTATTTTGCCTGTTTTCAACTCAAACCATTGTCACCATGGAGGCCAATGACCACAGTTTGGTGGAAATGATAGGTATTTGTCAATACTTGTGAAGATATGGTTTACCAGCCCACACAACTATTAGTGAGTTTTTGCTCAGTCCTCAGGTCTCCAAGTATTTGGCTGGATCTTTGGCCTTGACTTCCAAGGCCCTCTGCCAAGGCCTCAGTCTATGCTGATAGCAAAACAATGTCATTCCAGAGTTCTCCTTGGGATAGTTAATCCTAAGATGCACTAGGACTTCCATTATAGTAACAGGGTAGTGAAAATGACTTGCATTCTTATCTTCTGACTTGCTGCAATCAAACATTTGGAGGGAACTTAAAAAGTATTTTTTTCCTCCAAATAAAAGGAGTGATTTGGTGAACCTGACTATCACTTTCACCAAATCCAACATAAGGCTAACAGTGGACTGTCTGGCTCTTTAAGTGTGGAAGAAAACCTTCAATGTTTGAAGGAGTCTATGCTAATGTCCAAATTACTGGGATAGGGGGTTCTATTTTTCAATTAACCTATGTCTCTCATGTTTGCCTTTTAAAATCATATCTATCTTTTTTGGTTGTAAATAAAGCAGTTTGATGACTTAAGTACTACGGACACTTCACATACTTGTGAGCTTTAGGGTTAGGTTTCCTAGAGAGTAGTCATCAAGATTCACATACTTTTTTTTAGGCTGTTTCTTTAAATCAAGTTTGTCATTGTAAAACGGAAGAGGTAACATGGAAGAAATATTTAATTAGATATTAGGAAAGATGGATCCAGTTTATGGCATTGTTACAATGATCTCTTCTTGAAACATATACATAAATTCTCCATATTTTAAAATCCTCATCTTGGATAAGGTTATTTCTAAGACCCGTTCTAGTTCCAAGAATTTGTGAGCCTAAGAATTGATTAACTTGTGATGTTACTTGTACAATGACATACATAAATATTAGATTTGCCAAGTTTTTCTTTATTATTCATATTTCCTCTCTATTAACTTATTAAATATTTATTAAAATACTTTAGTGCAGCCCAGCCAGCATGACTCAGTGGTTGAGTGTTGACCTATGAACCAGGAGGTCACGATTCAATTCCCAGTCAGGGCACAAGCCCAGGTTACGGGCTTGATCCCCAGTGGGGGACATGGAGGAGGTGGCTGATCAATGACTCTCTCTCATCATTGATGTTTCTATCTTTCCCTCCATCTCCCTTCCTCTCTAAAATAATATATATATTTTAGTGCGTACCCTAGAAATTACAACATTCAAACTTGACTTATTGGCATGCATTGATGTTTTTACCATTGCCAGGCAATAATAAGACCTCAGGACACTTCCACTTCATTTACTATACTGCCTTTAGTGTGTTTTTACCTATATTTTAATGCCATACATATTTTAGAGCCCACAAGACATTGATTATTAGTGTTGTTGTTTTAAACAGTAGATATTTGCTTAGATTTTTCCCTTAGTCTTACTCTTCATTCTGTCTTGGCATAACCATACTTCCACCTGGCATCATTTTCCTTTTGACAAAATAACTCCCTTTACTCTTTTTAAATGTGTATCTAGGGTTGAGAGGGTATATTTTCCCTTTCTTCCTCAGAGAGTGAGATCACCTGAGCTAATGATTGCAATAGCTCTGAGGAGTATAAGCACTAATTAAATGTGATCTTGAGGCAGGGTCTGCCTTATTCATCTGAGTCTCTACAGTGACAGGCATAGATAGAGTCAGTACTCAATAATTATTAGATTGAAAAACACCAGGAGGTCACCTTATTTCCTACTTTATATAAGTCACATCTATTTGACTTTATGTTCCTCTTTGATCTCCCCTTAAAAATTATTTTGAATCTTCACATATCCTCTTCTATCCCAGAGGAAAGACTTCTTTCCAAGGTAACTTATGATTTGTGTACCTTTTCCCCTTGACTGCTCTAACCCAGTGGTCGGCAAACTCATTAGTCAACAGAGCCAAATATCAACTGTACAACGACTGAAATTTCTTTTGAGAGCCAAATTTTTTAAACTTAAACTTCTTCTAACACCACTTCTTCAAAATAGATTTACCCAGGCCATGGTATTTTGTGGAAGAGCCACACTTAAGGGGCCAAAGAGCCGCATGTGGCTGGCGAGCCGCGGTTTGCTGACCACTGCTCTAGGAGACCTTGTTTCTTCAACCCCCTGCATAGTCTGTCTCTCGCCATTGAATTTTTTCTTCTTTCTACTTATATGTCAAGGTCTCCTCATTCCAACAATCAACACCCTTTTTTGGATTCTATTACTATTAAAATATACTGTCACATGTTTGCACTCTATCAAACTTTTCAAGGGAATATACACTTGATGCCTATACCTCATTTTCTGCTCACTCCTTAGCCTTTGTGATTTGGTGAACTCCCATTGTTCTACTGAAACTATTGTCTTGAAGATCATTGATCATACTAGATTTATCAAAACCATGACTTTCTGGGGTGGAGGGGCAATGGGGGGATATGGATACATGTAATACCTTAATCAATAAAAAAAATTGAAAAACAAAACAAAACAAAACAAAAAAACAACCGTGTCTTTCTCAGTCTTCAGATTTCTTGACTTTAAGCATTTGGTAATTTTTTTTTCTTGAAACTTTTTCTTTCGCCTCCTGTGGCACTATTTGGTTCTCCTCTTCAGATTCCTTTTTTCCATTGTCTGTCCCTAATGGAGATACCCTTGGTCCTTTTCTCTGGTCTTTATTTTATTCACAACCATATCAGGTCTATCTGGGTGACTATGAAACTCTATGTTTCCATTCTCTCTTGAGATTTTTTTTTGCTAATCCTCACTTGAGGATATTTTTTTCATTTTTTTTTTAAGAGAGAGTGGAAGGGAGGGGAGAGACAGAGAGAGAAACATCAACGTGAGAGAGATACATTGATTGGTTGCCTCCAACACAAGCCCCAACCAGGGCCAGTGATTGAGCCTGCAACCGAGGCACATGCCCTTGACCGGAATCGAACCTAGGACCCTTCAGTCTGCAGGCCAACACTCTATCCACTGAGCCAAATAGGCTAGGGCCTCTCTTGAGTTTTATACTAGAATTTTCACCAGATGTGCTGGACGTATCCTCCCAGATATTATGCCTATGCTTAAATTTAACTTCTTCCAAGAAAAACATAAATTTCCTCCAAAGAAATCTGCTCTTCCTTTGGTGTTCTGTCTTGTTTATTTATGTCATCATCTCCCCACTTAAGCAGAGTCTACCAGCCTTGGGCAAATTACGGCCCGTGGGCCGGATCCGGCTGTTCTATCCGGTTCTCTTCTCTCCCCTCCGCTCCTTTACTTTGAATTTATATTAGTTTACACAAACACTCCATCCATGCTTTTGTTCCGGCCCTCCGGTCCAGTTTAAGAACCCATTGTGGCCCTCGAGTCAAAAAGTTTGCCCACCCCTAAGCAGTCATTTTTGACTGCTCCCTCCTCCTCCCTACATACTAGAATTAAGTCCTATAGATTCTGCTTCTATAATGTTTTCAGAATCCCTTGTCTTTTCTTCCTGTTAATGCCATCCTAGCTCAGGTCATCAAATCCTCTCCCTGTCCCTAGCACACTCATATCGAAATGCTTTTCTGCCCCAGCCAGCCGACATGGCTCAGTTGGTGAACATTGACTTATTGAACCAGTAGGTCTTGGTTTGATTCCCAGTCAGGGCACATGCCTGGGTTGCGGGCTTGATCCCCAGTGTGGTGTGTGCATGAGTCATATCAGTGATACTCTCTCATCATTGATGTTTCTATCTCTCTCTCCCTCTCCCTTCCTCTCTGAAATAAAAATAAATATATTTAAAAAAATAAATGCCTTCTGCCTTTCACTTGGTCTTCTTGATCCATCCTACTCACTACTCTGTGACTGTTCTGCTGCACAGCATAGATTATTCTGCTCCCTATACAAAGCTTTGATAGTTCCCCATTGTTTTAGGCATAAA
Source organism: Plecotus auritus (assembly GCF_963455305.1). Taxonomy (NCBI): domain Eukaryota; kingdom Metazoa; phylum Chordata; class Mammalia; order Chiroptera; family Vespertilionidae; genus Plecotus; species Plecotus auritus. Next base: position 160,247,161 of record NC_137770.1, read on the forward strand.
TTGTGAACTCCTGCATGTTATATGCAGAGCTTGTCACCACTAGTTTCAGCTAAACTTTACAATCCCAACTTCTACTTTGCTGTCATACATTCAAACCAGACTCTCACCCCTTCTCAGCACAGGTTCTCTTTTCTCTCTCCTATACCTTTGCTCCTTCTCCTTGCTGTCTCTCTTACTTCCTCTGTGACCATGGAATGTAATTCCTATTGCAAATCCAGTTCAGATGTCACCTGTTCCATGTAGCTGCTTGGCACTCTTCTTCCTTGTGCCCCTTCCAGCTACAGGATTGATCTGTAGTATCCACTTATTTCCACCTCAAGATTCAGGGATGGTTGGGATACATTACAAAATCTCACTATACAGGGTGGGGCAAAATTAGGTGTACAGTTATGGGTACACAAAACACAGTTTATTTTATTATTATTTATTAATTATTGTATTATTTTCCATATGAATAGCTGTAAACCTATGAAAGTATGCCACACAGTGTATTGTAGTAAGTACTCAGTGATGAAACTCTTTTCCATGTGCATATCCTACTTTGAACTTTTATTAGGCTCTTACTAAGTATCTAAATTTTTTTAAATGTATATGTATTGTTTCCCCCTTCAGACACTGGAGGACACTGGTGAAATGCTTAAAATAACTGCTCAGAAGATCAAATGAGTGATCATGTTCTGGATGGCATTTGTATGTGTGTGCATGCATGTGTGTGCATTCTCATACACAGAAAAGACCATTACAGGTTTTTCTATTGTCTTAAAATTTAATAATTTACTAAAATTAAGATAAAGTAACAAATTATTTTGTAAACTTTTAAGTTCAGCTTGTGAATCTCATTATTTCTAAGTCTAGCAAACTTAATCACTTTTAAAGGGACTATACATGACTTTTTGGTCCCCTTTGCATTCGTAGATAAACATTCTTATATATTTTATATTTCCTTTATAAATTTGATATATTTTCTTTTCTCTTAAAGACTAATTGTCTGACAAATTTTCTCAGGTGCCCTATTCAGATCCTTGTTCATTTCTCTTGCGTTTTTTCTTTTCTTCTCAATTTTTAGTAGCTCTTTATAAATTTGATCAATAAGCCATTTGTCTTTTATATGAGTGGCAAACATTTTTCCAAATTTGTCATTCATTTGTGTTTTGATTTTGCTGCTGCTGGTGGTGGTAGTGTTAACTGCTGGTGTGTGTGTGTATGCGTTGTTTACTTCACTATGTAGAAATTCATTTTATATATTTATGACTTATCACCATGCAGAAGTGAGTGGAACCACAGTCCCTCTCTGGGGTACCGGCCCTTAGGCTTTGCTGCCAGAGGATATCAGAGTTCTTCCTGATGTCTGTTGTTAGTGAACTTTTACTCATATTAAACTCCTCATCTCTGAATTCCTCATACATTCTTTACACTAATTGCTATCACTTTGCAATTCATCACTTACATATTCCCTGGTGGTATTTGCTTTTATTTCCATTTTTGTTTTGTCTATTTGCTTAGATGTTGACTCATGGAGAGCAGCGGCCTTGCCTCACACATCAGTATCTCCCAGGTGCTCAGCACCATGCTGGGCAGTTACTGTGGGTTCAGTGAGCACCTTTTAAAAGCTTCCCAGCTCTATGCACTAGCAGGCCATGTGGATGTGGGGTGTCCCATAGCAGATACTGAAAGCTCCCTCTCCTGTCTAGCCCAGGTATCCTCCTGGCAGCAGACCCAGGCTGTGCCCTTTGGGTGGGATCAAGCCATGGAGATGGTTCTAGTTTGAATGACAGCTGACATAATCCTGTCAGTTTGATCTTTCCTAAGCTCTTCTTTACTCTACCTATGACACCCAGGAACCATTCCCATCCTGGGAGAGATGGGGAATTGACTTATCTATATCCTCCCTCATTTGCCTTCCCTTTCTGAGTTCAGAGATTTGGAGGCAGCTGGCTGATGGAAGAGGAACTGACACAAACCAGGGGTTCAAGAAGTCGCTTGTTTTAATGGAAGCAAGAGGGTAGGGTAGGGATCTAGTGGCAGGATGGTAATCAGTGTGTCTCTTTATCTTCCAGCCTTGGCTGGGGTTGCTGTGTGAAGAGAGAAGCCCTAGGTGCTCTCTTCCCAGGCACGGGATCTTCAGGGAGAAGTGTGGGGAAAGAGAAAAAGAGACACAGAACATAGGGAGAGGCCTTAATAGATTCGTATCTGTTAAGTTGGGACAATTCTGCATGCCTGTGTATTGTACAGAGAAAGCTGGGCTGGAGATAAGAAAGGATCAGAGGGGTTGAGCAATGAGGAAGCCTGTAAAACTGGACCATCCACAAAATAAAAACCAGTTGGGTGGGCAAACTCTTACCCTCCACCTGACCTCTATCCTTGTCCTTAATGGGCTGCCCTGCTGTCCTCGATCCTACTTCTTCCGTCCAATCTGTGCCATCAGATGGGCATTGGCAGCTGCCTTGGCTCTCAAGTTCTTGGCCTTGGCAATGTTTAAGAGGACATTCATGATGTTAGTGGGAACATCAAGGGATAGAGTGAACTTGGTGTGCCGGTCACTCTTGGCCTTGTTCTGGTACAGCTTCCCTTTGAGCTGTGCTTTGGATAAGTACTTGTACCGAGAGCTTCCAGCTCCACCACTACCCCTGGGGCCAGAGAAGGCCCTTTTCTTCTTGTCTTCTCCCTTCTCTTCCTTCTCTTTGTCCTCATCTGAGGATGGGTCCTGGCTGGGTAGGTAGGGGAAGCCTCTCTTGCTCAGCAGGGGTATATCCTCCAGCTGGCTTTTCTTGGCCTCAGACAGGGCCATGTTGATGCAGCAGAAGATGGACTCAGCTTTGGAGAACTTATGGGACAGACTCATCCTGGGGGCCCCTTGGAGCAGCAGCAGCAGCAGCAGGAAGTGGGCTGGCACAAGCATCTCTCCCTGTGGTAGAAATGAGGGAAATGGGAAGGGGAGTGAGAGGGGCTCAAGGCTCAGAAGGACTTGGGGTATGCTCTGCTTGCTACAATGGTTCTCGCCACCCACCGCAGCATCTGGACATTTGTTAGAAATGTCAATAATTCTCAGGGGACTGAGTTGCAGATCTCATTCTCTCTCTCTCTCTCTCTCTCTCTCTCTCTCTCTCTCATTTACCTCTATCTAGGGTTTGCAGGGTAAAGGAAAACAAACTCTCCACATGGAAAAGTCATCCGTCACCCTTTGCTTCCCTTCTGAAGTCTAATTCCTAAGCAAGTTTCTCCTCTTCCATTCTTCGGGTGCTTTTGCCATAATCTCTAGTGAAACACCACAAACATTTATATTTCTCTGCTACCTGCTATGAAAATAAGCAAGCCCCATCTACTTAGATTTAAAGTAGAGGAGTAAAACTCTACATCTATATTTTTCTTGTTTGTATATCTGAAACTCAACCATTCTTTTTTTTTTTTTTATAGATACATTTTTTTTTATTTCCACAATTTCTTTTTATTTTTTTATTTTTTTGTACATATGTCTCATTTTATTTTCCCATTGACCTCCCCCCAGCCTCCCCTTCCCCCCAGTACATGCCTTTACCTGCCCCCACCCCCAGTGTCTTTTATCCATTGGCCATGCTCATATGCATGCGCACAAGTCCTTCAGTTGATCTCCCACAGCCCCCCCCTCCCAAAACCTCCTCTGCCTTCCCGCTGTAGCCCGACAGTCTGTTCAGTGCTTCTCTGCTTCTGTATCCACCTTTTCCCCTTTTCTTTCCTTTAAAGAATCTTGCCTCTGCAGACTAGGAATAAACATATAATTACAAAAAATGTTTGAGTCCCAATTTCAATGTCTAACAGTTCTGAGCCCCCGTTCAACCATTCTTTAGGGTAGTTACAGCAGTACCTTCTCTGGGTGATTTAAAAATACACACTTAATTCTGAAATCTGTGACAGAGTCCAGTCCTAGGAACCTGGGCCAGCCTGAAATTCAGAGCATCTCTGAGGGAGAGGGTACTGGAAGGGAAAGACTTCAGGGTACTGGAAGGGAAAGAGTTTGGTTATATAGCTGTGCCCCCTGCTAGCTCCATTTTCCAGCGGGGAAGGGGTGGGAAGGATGACAGAGTTATTCCCTATTTTATACAGTTTGTCTGCAAACACTGTTAAGAAGTTGAATTAAAAAAATGAAGAATTTAGCTCAGCTATTGTGGCTTGGTGGTTGAGTGTCGACCTATGAACCAGGAGGTCACAGTTCACTTTCTGGTTGGGCACATATCTGGATTGTGGGCTCCATCCCCAGTCAAGGGTGTGCACGAGGCAGCCAATCAATGATTATCATTGATATTTCTATCTCTCTCTCCCTCTCCCTTCCTCTCTGAAATCAATAAAAATATATTTTTTTAAAAATGAAAAATTTAAAAACATTTTAGGAAACAGTGGCTGCGGAACCTAGGGAAAGCTTTAATCATTTTAAATGGCATAGTAGTGAGTATAGCAGTAAGCTGTTTTCTTCTTGTAGACTCGTGTTAGTGTTGTGTGACCACACACACACACACACACACACACACACACACGCAGATACCTCTAAGCAGTGCACTATCAAAGTGAGCAGTGAAGGTTTCTATGTGAAAGGCTCTTCCTCCAAAGAGGGGGGAACAGCCAGAGGAAAGTTGACATGTTACAGATAACTGATCATTGGCAGAATTTATAACACTGTCATATTATTTAATCCATTATTGGAAGTGGTGTGTGTGCGTGTGTGTGTGTGTGTGTGTGTGTGTGTGTCTGTTTGCTAGATTGCTATGCTTGAGGAGAAAATTGCAAACAGGATTTCTCAGAAAATTTGGGCATCAAATGGAGACACTAAACATCCATCTTTATGGTTTTCCCCTTTCACAGGTAGCACCTAGTGTAGTCCTTGGAGATATCTGTCCCCTTCCTCTAAAGTCCCTAGTGTACCAAGGGGGAAAGGACTCCAGGTTTTGAAGGCAAAGGACCTGGGTTTGAAACTTTCCTCACTTTCTTAATTATCTTGGGTGAATCTCTTAGTCCACATCCTAAAAAGGAGACATTACCTGCCTCACAGGTGTATTGAGCGAATGAAAGGTGACAGAGGTTAAAGATGCTGGCACATGATAAATAATAATTGCAAGCATCCTCCTGCTCCTGCAGGCAGTAGGGAATATTCTGTAGTTCCTACCTCCTATCCCCATTGGTAAACTATTACCTAGAGACATTTTTCATGTTCATGACTGAATTCCGTTCTGAAAAATAGACTTGTATGAACCCATTGTGCCTTCAATCTATTACCTTTTGCAAAGCATGTGTGTCTGTATCAACAAAAGGATCATTTTGCCTGTTTCTCCCCACCCCCTTAGAAACTTCCCCAGGGTCTCATATTTAAAACACCGTGGCATGCAGCACTATCTTTCAACTTTCATGTCTCACCCTTGTCCAGTCCCCAGCACCTCCTGCCTAATTTAGGGCAAATAAATTTATCCTTCATAGAAAAGCCCCTATCCAAAAATCTTACCCGAGAATGGACTTTCCTCCGGAGTGGAGATGCTCAGTGAGGCAGGTGCAGCTTCAGGACCAGGTCTGCCCTGGGAACATCCCCCTGAACTTCTGTCTCTGTTGGGGTCTCTGGCTCCTTTTCTTGTATGGTTTCTTCTCTATGGAGACCGCTCCACTCCCTTGTGTGTGTATGTAAAAGTGACAGATCACAGGGTGGGTCCTAATTCCAGACGTGGTGTCTACACTGGGATGCGATTTCATTTAAAATACAACCAGAAGCAGCTGTCCACGTCATGGATACAGCAGGCAGTCTCTTTCCTTGACCCCTCCTACCTGCCTTTCCTCCCAGCCCTCCCTACCTCTCACTTCCCCTTCAGCCCTAGCAGCTTGCTTTATTGATAAAAAGAAAAAAAAAAAAACACTGTTAAACTGAGAGGCAGTTTCTTTGAAGAGTTTTATTACTAATCTTAGTTCTTACTGATTTCAGGCTTTCTACATCTCCATCATTCTAACCTGCCTTTTGGAAATCTAGAACTAGGACCTGCTTTGAAAATAAAGAAGGCGGCTTGGGATATATTCCTAGAAATGGGATCACAGGGTCAAATGGGAGTTCCATTTTCAGTTTTTTGAGGAAACTCCATACTGTTCTCCACAGTGGCTGCACCAGTCTGCATTCCCACCAGCAGTGCAGGAGGGTTCCTTTTTCTCCACATCCTCGCCAGCACTTGTCCTTTGTTGATTTGTTGATGATAGCCATTCTGACAGGTGTGAGATGATACCTCATTGTCGTTTTGATTTGCATCTCTTGGATGATTAGTGATTTTGAGCATGTTTTCATATGATCCTGGCCTTCCTTATGTCCTCTTTCAAAAAGTATCTATTTAGGTCCATTGCCCATTTTTTGATTGGCTTGTTTATCTTCCTTTTGTTAAGTTGTATGAGTTCCTTGTAAATGTTGGAGATTAAACCCCTATCGGTGATAACATTGGCAAATATGTTCTCCCATGCAGTCAGCTTTCTTGTTGTTTTATTGATGGTTTCTTTTGCTCTACAGAAGCTTTTTATTTTGATGTAGTCCCATTTGTTTAGTTTTTCTTTAGTTTCCATTGCCCTAGGGGCTATATCGGTGAAGATATTGCTTCGGCATATGTCTGAGATTTTGCTGCCTGTGTATTCCTCTAATATTTTATGGTTTCCCATCTTATAAGAAACTAGAAACACCAATCAGAAAGGATATTTGCCCCCCACCCCCATGTTCATAGCAGCACAATTTACCATAGCTAAGATTTGGAAACAGCCTAAGTGCCCATCAGCAGATGAGTGGATTAAAAACTGTGGTACAATCTACACAATGGAATATTACACTGCAGTAAAAAAGAAGGAACTCTTACCATTTGCAACAGCATGGTTAGGCCTGGAGAGCATTATGCTAAGCAAAATAAGCCAGTCAGAGAAAGGTAAATATATCATGATCTCACTCATTTGTGGAATAAAATGAATAACATAAACTGATGAACAAAAACCGATCCAGAGACAGAGAAGCATTGATCAGACCGTCAAACCTCAGAGGGAAGGTAGGGGAGGGTGGGGGTGAGGGGGAGAGATCAACCAAAGGACTTGTATGCATACATATAAGCCTAACCAATGGACACAGATGCCAGGGGGGTGGTGGTGGTGAGGGAATGAGTGTGTGTGTGCGGGTAATGAGGGGATAAGGACACATATGTAATACCTTAATAAATAAACAAAAAATAAAAATAAAAAGGCGGCTTGAAGTTTACCTGTTGTCTTGTAATTCTTGTGGGTTCTGACTTGCAGTGTTGTCACACAAAACTCAACATATTTGAGCTATCAAAGGGCACATAAGGGGCAGGCACAGTATAACTAGAGCTTTTGGTGGTAAAGCACTTGATTTTACCTATTTATTCATCTATTCATCCAATATTTGGGCGGGGGGGGGGAGGGGCGGGGCACATGCTGACTGCTAGGCATTGCCAGGGCCCTCAGGAATTCAATGGGTAGGTTGTAGTCCCTGTTCTTACAGGACATTCGCAGTTTGGAAAGACATAAAAACAGAGCCTACTTTCAGTGTGGCAAACACCACAGCTCAGAAGGGTGCATCCTGGAGATTCAAGACAGGTGATGTGTGCCAGGAGAGAAGAACATAAGGTTCTGACAGAAAGGAGGTTTGGGTGGAGAGAACCAAGGACCAGAGAGACTGGTGGGCAAGGAGGTGAGAGATAGATGAGCAGTGGGTGTTGGGAGGTTGATTCATCCTTTGAATACCAGTTAGGATTTTATTTTTAAAGCAGAAATTTAGAAAGAGAGACAATAAACAGTGGCTTCTTTTCTTGTTAATGGACACTGTCTCCTTTCCACTTCCTAGAAAACTTCCTCACCTGAGGCCAAAGCTCCACGGGACTAAGCAACATCTTTTTTACTTTTCTTAATTTTCATTGTTGAAAGTATTACATATGTCCTCTTTTCCCCCCATTGACCTCTTCTAGCCCACCCTACCCCCACCTCAGGCCTTCACCACCCTATTGTCTGTGTTCATGGGTTTTGCACATATGTGTATGAGGTCTTTGGTTGATCACTTCCCACCCACGCCTTCCCTTTGAGGTTCAACAGTCTGTTCCATGCTTCTATGTCTCTGGATCTATTTTATTCATCAGACTAAACAACATCTTGGTGTCGGTGGCTGGTGGTTGTCCTGAGTCCACTGACTCCTTCTTCAGATAGGCAGACCCATGGGTTCCCACTATACCATCTTGGGGTGGCCTTGGGATTGGCTGATGCTCCCAGGAACTACCGCATGTGAGTAGGCAGGGTGCCCCCTGGTATGCTTGCAGGCCTGGGCAGTGGTTAAGGATGCCATCCTAAATTTACATGGGATTAAAACCATAAAAAGCAGTCTATTTGCTTTGTATCTTGAAACTGGCTCCATCTAATGGAGGATTAGACAGAGTCTTGGAAAGAGGGTGATTAGTGAACAAAAACCACCAGAGTATCATCTCCAGTAAAAGGTGATTTCCCTTCCCACTCTCGCTGAAGTGTGTATATGGCATTCTGCTCTACTTGCACTTTCTCTGGCCATGTGAGCTATTGGTCTCTTCTGTGAATTCAACATCAGAAGGTTGTTTAGGGCTGTAAATAATCTACAGAGAGTATGTGGAGGACCAGGATGGGAAGAAAAACTGATTGGCTTCGTAGATGAATGGGAATGGCTTATCTATACAAATAAAAGAGTAATATGCTAATTAGATCAGGAAACCTTCCAGAGACCTTCCGGACATCCTTCTGGACAAAGCCAGGGGCTTGGCTAGCCTGCAAACCATCCCAAAACGGCCCTAAGCCTCTCACCCAGACCGGCCACGCCCCCTGCAGGGACCCTCACCCCGATGGGGGCATGGCCAGCCTGCAAATGACCATCAGCCCTTTGCCCAGTCTGCCACACCCCCAGTGGGGACTCCCACCTTGAAGGGGGTGTGACCAGCCTGAAAATGGCCCTCAGCCCCTCTCCCAGGCCGGCCACGCCCCCCCAAGGGGACCCCTGCCCTGATCCGGGACCCCCTTCAGGGCAGACCAGCCGGCCCCCACCTGTGCACCAGCCTCTATCTATACTAATAAAAGGGTAATATGCTAATTAGAGTAGGAAACCTTCCAGGAGACCTTCTGGACATCTTTCCTGACGAAGCCATGGTGGCAGGGCTGAGGCAGAAGTGGTTAGGGGTGATCAGGAGGGGAGGGCAGTTGGAGGTGATCAGGTCAACAGGGGGGGAAGTTTGGTACAAGCAGGCCGGCAGGGGGGGCAGTTAGGACGATCAGACTGGCGGCGGGGGGCGCAGTTGGGGGTGAGCAGGCTTGCAGGCAGTGTGGTTAGGGATGATCAGGCAGGCAGCAAGTGAGAGGTTAGGAGCCAGCGGTCCTGGATTGTGAGGGACCATTCGGCAGTCAGACATCCCCTGAGGGGTCCCAGATTGGAGATGGTGCAGGCTGGGCTGAGGGACTCCTCCCCCCACCGTGCACGAATTTCATGCTCCAGGCCACTAGTATTTTTATAAAACTCATTTATCCACACTGCTTAAAGTACTTATACATAATAACATAGTCTATTTTCTCAATGTTTGAACTAGGCGGTAAAAGCAAAAATAGGAAAAAACAGTTAGGGAGCTGTAGAATGCTTGATTTATAGGAAAGAGGTTTTGCCTTGGTGTCAGAAAGGAGTGTTTGCACTTCCTCCTCTGTTGCTAACTTGTTCGTTTGATTGGGATTGTCACATTCTTTGCTTCTGACTCTGGTAGGAGAGGTAGACTAGTGTACCTTCTCTATTTTTCTAACAAGGGTGATGAACTTGTTAAAATTTTACGTGGGCACAGAATATTATTGTCATGCTTGTTTTTCAATTCTTCCCTTATTTTCCCTTACTGATTTTTAGTTTGACTCCTCAGTTTTTGAAAAGTTTGTGCTATTCTCCCACTGTGTTGTGGGTTTGTAAATTTCTTCTTTAAAATCTGCCCATTATATGCTAGGTACATATAAATGGCCCTTTTCATATTTTACTGCAAACCCTTTATGCAAAACAACATTTTTTGTTTGCCTGATATTAAAACAGCTATCTCAGTTTTCTGTTGGTTAACATTTTTCTGGGTGCATTTTTACCAGTCTTTTTTGTGTCAAAATTCTCTGGAGTGGTATTTATTTACATTAGAAAAACTACTCTAACAATCTCCATTTTAACAAGGCCTTTAACAAATTTATACTAATAGTGATTACTAATGTATTTGCATTGTTTTCTGCTGAATTACATTGTGCTTCCTATTCGCCCCAGTTTTTTTCCTGTTTATTCCTGTTTTTTTTTTTCTGTATTCTGTTGGATTAATTCTTTTAAAATTGAATTTATTGGGGTGAAATTGATTCACAAAACCATACAGGTTTCAAGTGTACAATTCAACAAACCATCATCTGCACACTGCATTGTACGCCCATTATCCAAAGCAAAGTCTCATTCTGTGCCCATTTTCCCCCCTTTGCCTACCACTGCATATCCCCCACCTTTTCCTTCTGACTATCACCATATTGTTGTCTGTGTCTATGTGTTATATATATGATTTTGCTTAATCTTTTCACCTTCTTTCATCCAGTCAGCCAAGCCCTCCCTTCTGACAGCTGTCAGTCTGTTCCATGTATCCATGCCTCTGTTTCCATTTTATTTGTCTGTTTATTTTGTTCATTAGATTCTACATATAGGTGAGATCATATGGTATTTATCTTACTCTTACTGCATTATTTCACTTAGCGTAATAATCTCCAGGTCCATCCATAAAATTTCCTTCTTTTTTTATGATTGAGCAGTATTCCACTGTGTAAATGTACCACAGCTTTTTCCCCCACTTATCACAGATGGGTACTCAGGCTGTATCCAGATCTTGGCTATTGTGAATAATGCTGCAATGATCATAGGGGTGTATATATTCTTCCAAATTAGTGTTTAAGGTTTCTTCAGATACATTCCCAGAAATGGGATTGTTAGGTCAAAAGGTGTTCCATTTTTAATTTTTTGAGGAAACTCCATACTGTTTCCCACAGTGGCTGTACCAGTCTGCATTCCCACCAACAGTACATAAGGATTTCCTTTTCTCCACATCCTCACCAACAGTCGTTTGTTGATTTATTGATGTAGCTATTCTAACAGGCATGATGTGGTATCTCATTGTGGTTTTAATTTGCATCTTTCTGAAGATTAGGGATGTTGAACATTTTCTCATATGTTTATTGGTCATCTGTGTGTCCTCTTTGTAAAAGTGTCTATTCAGGTCCTTTGTCCATTTTTTTACTGGGTTGTCTTCTTGGTGTTGAGTTGTATAAGTTGTTTATATATTTTGGATATTAACCCCTTCTCAGATGTCTCATTGGCAAATATGTTCTCCCATTCAATAAGTTCCTTTTTCATTTTGTTGGTGATTTCTTTTGTTGTGCAAAAGCTTTTTAGTTTGATGTAGTCCCATTTGTTTGTTTCCTTTGCTTCCTTGCCCAAGGAAATATATTAGCAAAAATATATCAATGCAGAACCTTGTTTTATATGTGTTCTGTCTAAAGACACCTTACATAATATCTATTATTGATTAATTAACATTGAACTCAGAGCTGACAGTTCTGTAATGCATACTTGAACAAAGCTTATCTAACACACATTTTATCTATAAGGCACATCACAATCTTCTCAATCTTAGGAACAGTAGACAGTACTTTAGTACTATGTTCAGGGTCCACTTTAAACAGTGAAATTACCAACAAAAAACACAAAAATGCAGAAAAAATGGCAATAAATAACTGCAAAAAGGACTCCTTTTACAGTTTGAGCTAAAACCAGAAGACAGAGCATTGCTTTGTTCAATCTTAGATAGGAGTATGTTGTTGAGTGATTTAAATTTTCACAACTCTGCAAAGGTGCCTATCCCTGAATGACTGTGGAAGTGTTTCAGGCCCTGGCTGGTTTGGCTCAGTGAATAAAACTTTGGCCTGTGGACTGAAGGGTCCTAGGTTCAATTCCAGTCAGGGGCACATGCCTGGGTTGTGGGCTTGATCCCCAGTGAGGGGTGTGCAGGAGGTCGCCCATCGGTGATTCTCTCTCATCATTGATGTTTCTATCTCTCTCTCCCTCTCCTTTCCTCTCTAAAGTCAATAAGAATATATTTTAAAAAAGAAAGTGTTTCAGGTATTAACTTTGGAATTACAGATAAATTGTAAGAAGTAAGTGTTTTGTATTCTTTTGTGAAATAGTCAGTCAGGTGTGGTCACAAAAGGAGACAGAGTAGGGGCTTAGGAAAGACAAAGTTCATTATACTCACAGGTGCTAGAGACAGAAGGTATGCCCATCACTGCCTATGTTTTCTTCTAGGATTTTTTTATGGTTGTGTGACTTACATTTAAGTCTTTAATCCATTTTGAGTTTATTCTTGTATATGGTGTAAGTTGGTGGTCTAGTTTCATTTTTTTGACATATTTCTGTCCAATTTCCCCAACAACATTTATTGAAGAGACTGTCTTTACCTCATTGTATGTTTTTGCCTCATTTGTCAAATATTAATTGACCATAAAGGTGTGGGCTTATTTCTGTGCTCCCTATTCTATTCAATTAATCTATATCCTTGTTCTTGTGACAATACCATGTTGCTTTGATTATCATGGCCTTGTAGTATAGTTTGATATCAGGTAGTGTGATACCTACAACTTTGTTCTTTTTTTCTCAAGATTGCTGTGGCTATTTGGGGTCTTTTGTGGTTCCACATACATTTTTGGAGTATTTGTTCTAGATCTGTGAGATATGCCATTGGTATTTTAATAAAAATTGTGTTAAATCCGTAGATTACTTTGGGTATTAAGGACATTTTAAAGATATTAATTTTCTCTACATGATCATGGTATATGCTTCCACTTATTTGTATCTTCTTTAATTTCTTTCTTCAGTATCTTACAATTTTCCAAGTACAGGTCTTTTACATCATTGGTTAAATTTATTTCTAGGTACATTATTTTTTGTTTTTTTTGCAGTAATAAATGGGATTTAAAAAATTCTCTTTCTGATAGTTCATTATTGGTATATAAAAATGCCAATGATTTCTGAATATTAATTTTGTATGCTGCTATTTTGCTGAATGTATTTATTAGACTAATAGTTCTTTGGTGGACTCTTTAGGGATTTTTTTAATATATGTCATAATACCCCATTTACAGTTTAATGATAGTTTTACTTCCTCCTTTCCAAATTGGATGCCTTTTATGTTTTCTTCTTGTCTGATTGTTGTGGTCAGGACTTCCAGTACAGTGTTGAATAAGAGTGGTGAAAACAGACATCCTTGTCTTATTCCTAATCTTAAGGGAAACACTTTTAGTTTGTGCCAATAAACACACATTTTGGAAAGATGAATGAATTTATTGAAATGTGCTGATATGAGAGAGAGAGAAAAAAATACTTTAATAATAGTTGTGTGGGAGCAAGACCTGTGCTCAGTAAACTCTTTCTTATTTCCTTAGAAATCCCATTTGGTTGCAGAGTAATTAATTTCCTATTGTTGTAAAGAAATTATACTGTAATCCATATGCAGAATATCAATTGCATGGACAATAGAGTGGAAATACTATGGAGAAAACTCTTGTCTTATCCTCTGAAAGGAGAATGTGTGGAGGCACCAGTGGAGCAGGACTCATGTTTGTGTGCTTACTACAGATTGGGAACCCAAGTCTAATGATTATAAGCCTACTTCCACAGTGAGTAAAGAAAAACAGTAGGAGCTTAGTATTCCATCTGAAAGATGGACCCAGAAATGCACTACAAAGATTAAAATAGATATTTATATTTGCAAAGGTGCAGGATACTTTTATTCGTAAGGTTTACTATTAAAAATGCTTAAATTCTAGTGTCTACATTAAGAGAAGAGAAAAAAGCTCTAGATAACAGGATAGTAAAAGATCCAAAACTCATTTTACTTGAGGTTTGTTTGTTTTTTATGTGTTATATACTTAAAGTGATGCTGATAAACTTGAGTTTGATTTGAAGAGGCTAAGATGAAGAACCTGAAAATATGCCACAAGAGCTAAATAAACTGGTGAAATTTCATTTGCAGAAACAGAGGAGAGAAATGTTAACTCACATCAGAAGGCTTTTGTAGGGAGGAGGAAGCAGATTTTTGTGAAAATGTTATTGCAGTTGATAGAAATAGGTTTAATGAATAAAAGTTACTGAGGGACATAATTTTCTTAATCTTGAAGCCATTAGACTTCCCCTTTAACCCACCCCCCAAAAGTGATAGATATCCTGTAACTGGAAGTGAACAATGATGAAATGACTATTGATCAGGATGTGGAAACTTTGGGCCTTGGTGGAATGTTTCTTAGTTGGGGGTATAAGGGGAGACTGGGGAGGTGGAGTTTCAGGTTGCCTTCCATGCTTTAGCCAGAATGTCTACTTTTATTTGTTTGGTATACTGAGGTTCTGAACAAAATTTTGTTGTGAACAATACTTTTATTATTAAAATAAGTAAAATGAAATAAATTCAAACACTCACCATACAACCCTTCCAAGTCACAAGTCTGTAAATGCCATAACTAAAAAGAGGATTGGGTCAATGGAAGCAGAACCATGGTGGGTGCTGGAGTTGGTGGTTGTGGTGGTGCTGGTGTGTATGTTTGTGTATGTGTATGTGTTTGTGTAACTCTTACTGAAGATCACACTGGGAATTCAGGGCTGATTGAGGATAGAATGCAAGTCATTTAATTCCTAGAATTTTAGGCTATATGTTTTAATCTCTAAAATCTAGAACAAGATATAAGTAGCAACATTTTGTATATATATGTTTTAGTTTCATAAAATTATGTGTACCTGAAAAGATCTTCTTTAGGTATTTTAAATGCTTTTGTTTTTGTGAACCATTCTAGAATTATAGAATGTTTGGCTTAGAAGAGACCACATAATTTAGTTTAGTATCTTCATTTTTCATAACACAGGTAATGGTCAGAGTTCAGGCCTCCTGATGTGAATATTCTTGAGGGTCTTATTTTTTACAAAGCTGGATGTGCTGCATTTCTGACCACAAGGAGGAAACAGAACTTTGGCTTGAGAATGAGTGATTGTTTTAGACATGGAGCCTATAATCCTATATAATAAAAGCCTAATATGCTAAGTGTCCAGTTGTCCAGTCATCTGTTCAACCAATCAAAGCATACTAGTAATATGCTAATGATATGTTAAGGTCACTCAACCACTTGCTATGACATGCACTGACCACCAGGGGGCAGATGCTCCAACAAGTAGGTTAGCTTGCTGCTGGGGTCCCACCGATCAGGACTGAGCGAGATGGGCCGGACACACCCTGGAGCCCTCCCGCAGTCCCTCACCTCTGGCCAACCTCCCATGTCTCTCCGGCCCGATGGTGCACCAGTGGGGTCCCTCAGCCTGGCCAGCACCCTCTCGCAATCCGGGACCCCTCGGGGGATGTCAGAGAGCCGGTTTCGGCCTGATCCTGCAGGCCAGGCCAAGAGACACCACTGGTGCATGAATTCATGTACTGGACCTTTAGTTGAAGATAATATTATTGAAATGAAATAAAAATGAGAGATTATTAGATATTTACTTGAAAATACAAGTGTAGTGAGTCAGATTACACTGAGATTACATTTTATCTCTAATAATAAAAGAAGGGTGAAAAATGTGTGTTTTTTCCTATGCCAGAGCTAGGTTAGAAGACAGTAATACCACTAATAGTTAGTTTTTGATAGTGTAAGATCATAGGATTAATTTCCATTATTAGAAGGAGAAAGAGCAATTTAAATTAAAAGGAGTATGTGTGTGTGTGTGTGTGTGTGTGTGTGTGTGTATGCGCGCGCACGTGTTCAGGAAAAGTGGGGGAGAGAAAACAACACATAAATCTACAACTCTGGCCAGTAATGTTTATGAAGATAGGGATGGAAACTGCTACATGTAGAAAAACAGGTTCACTCTGTGATGACAGATCACTGAGGTGAATGGATAGGATCCTCAACTCGTGATGCTACTTCTTGTTTTGCTTCACAGGCTGAAAGATACTAGTAAATCCCTTTGCCAATTCTACTACCACCTAATAATGCCCCAGCCTTCCTACTCTAAGAAAAGAAAGGAACATTGAGTAGGATAAAAGGCAGATACCTTGATGAAGCTTCTTTTCTTCATTCTACTATTGTAGAATCAGTCAATAAATTAACTCATCCCTCCAAAACATGTATATTGGATACCTAGTAAGTACAAGGAACATAGGTGCTTAGTACTATAGTACTTAGTACTATGTACTTTGTACTATGAACTAAAGGAACCTGCTGTTCAAAGTGTGGTCCAATGACCAGTAGCATTAGCACCCTTGGGAGCTTGTTAGAGATGCAGAATTTTACCTCCCAGAGCTAATGAGCCAGAATCTGCATTTTAACCAGAGTCCCAGGTGAGTAAACACTATTATTCCTACATTAAATGACTTTACTATAAGAATATTTTTGTAGACAAAGTTTGAAGAATCAAGTGATTGAATGGGAAGTGAGCCTTTCCAGATTAAAAATGATTGGTTTTTGATTCTTTGTGGAATCCAGCTGGACTTCACCACTATTTTCACACAAGTGAAAGCTGAGGGGAATAATGTCACTTAGGTCCCATTAGGATCTGCGGCTTTGGGCAGGATATTCGTGTTGTCCTGATTGGGAGCTGGAAGTGGAAGAATAAAAAAATACTGCTTAGCAGTTCATGTAAAACATCCCCAGAAAAAGCTCTATGGGCCTTGGAGTGGTGTGGCACAGCAAATCCCATGTCATTCAGACCAGTGCATGAGCACCTGGATTTGTAGCCTGGGAAAACTTGGGTTACATATATTTGTAGCCATAGCACAGATATTATTTTATATTCTGCCTTTCCACCCTTCCAGTGAATTTTCAAACATTTAAAAAGTCTGTTTCTGCTCAGTGGAGACATTTTCCCACTCTCTGTCATGGGGATAATAACTTTACCATTCCCATTTCACACTCTGTATATTGTGGGATGGCTCGCTGAGCTTCACTGGGTTCCTCAAGTTCCCCTGTGGGAAAGGGAGGTTGGAGCAATCATCTTGAGTATCAGACAGGCACTCAGGTCTCGGCATTTGCAGAACATATTGCTAACACCATACAGATAGAATGAAGAAAACTCTGGGCTGATCTTGAGCTGCTAATGAGAACATCACTGCTCTCTAGAGTCATTCTGCTGCAGTTCAAAAGTGAAAATGAGATTTTCCCCAAACAATAATTCATTGTTCATTCCTGACTGGCTGATCCTTCTTCACTAGGCTTATTTTCAAACATCCAAATGTTGTTATTGAAGAGATGGTTGGCTTGTCAGGACTCTATCATGAAGGTAACTCCACTTTCCCCTTTGCAAAGTAAGCAAGTTTCCCAAATGACTCCCTATGCACACTTTTTTTCATCTCAACTTTTTATTTGGAAAGTTTTCTAATCTCCAAAAAAGTAGAAATAAGAGTATAATGAACACTGGTGTACTTTTACTGGTACCTAATTTAACCAACTGTTGACAGGTGTGTGTGTGTGTGTGTGAAGAATCCAGGCCAGGTATCTTATAAAACACCTCACATTCTGGATTTTTTTGTTTTCCTCATGTTTAGATTCAGGTTAAACATTTTTGGCAGGATTACCGCATACGTGATGTTATGTCCTTCTTACATCACATCAAGAAGTATATAACAGTTTATTCCATTACTAGTCATTTTAATTTTGATGACTTAGTTAAGATAATTTTGCTAGATTTCTCCACTTTAAAGTAACCAAAGCAAGCAAAAGGAATTAGGTAGTAAAGATAAGAACATATGTAAATGAAATTGAGAATAGAGAGAGAATCAATAAAAACTAAAGGTGGTACTTTTAAAAGATCTACACAATTGATAAACCTCTAGCTAGCTTGACCATGAAAAGATAGAGAAGACACAAATTACCAATACCAGGAATGAAAAAAGAACATTTTAAACTAATCCTTAGGGTAATAATGTATATTACAAATAAATGTACGCCCATAAATTCAACAAGTTAGATGAAAATAAAAAATTTCTTGAATGACACAAACACCCGTAGTTCACTCAAGAAGAAAGAGATACCTGGAATAGTTTTAGGAAACTGAATTTGTAGTTAAAACACTTCCAACAAATAAAACTTCAGGTCTAGATGGCTTCACAGGCCAATGCTGTCAAACACAAGAAATAATACTAGTTCTATACAAACTATTCCAGAATATAGGAGCAGGACTGGGAGTAGGGTGAGGCAAGAGTACACCTATGCAAGTGTAGAGTCAGCACCTGTAAGTGACTGCCTCCATCTTGGTTGCCTCACCCTAGTCCCAGCACTGTATAGAAGAGGAGGAAACACCTCCTAATTCATTCTATAAGTCCTACAAGAAAAGATAACTATGGAGTAATATCCATCATGAACATAGATGCAAAAACCCTCAAACAAATACTAACAAATCAAATCTAAGAATATATAAAAAAAGAGCAATACATTATGACTAAGTAGAATATACCCTAAGAATCCAAAGCTATTTCAACATTTGAAAATCAACAGACTAAATAAGAAAAATCATATAATCATCTTAATAGATGCAGAGGAAGCCTTTAGCAAAATTCAGCATCCCTTCATAATAAAAAAAGTAAGCAAACCAGTAATAGAGGAGAATTTCTTCAACCTAATAAATGTTATCTACCTTAACATATTTTATGATGAAAAAATAAATGCTTTCCCCCTAAAATTGGAAACAAAGCAAGGGTGTCTGCTGTTACTCTTTCTATTTAACATCATACTAGAAGTCTTAACCAGTGCAATAAGGCAAGAAAAAGAAATAAAAATCATAAAGATTGTAAAGGAAGAAATAAAACAATATTCACAAGTGATATGGTTTCTGTTTTAAAAGCCCCAGAGAATCTACATAAAAACAACTAAAATCAATAAGTTAGTTTAGTAAAAGTTACAGTCTACAAGGTTAACATTCAAAATTCATTTTATTTCTACATATTATTGATGAACAATTAGAAATCAAAATAAAAAGTACCATTTATAATGGCACCAAATATTATAAAAACCTATGTAGACTTAAAGCTAACAAATTATGTGTGAAATGTGCATGTTGAACACTGATGAAAGGACTCAAAGAATACCTACATAAATGCAGAACTCTACCATGTCCATAGATTAGAAGACTATATTAAAGATAGTAATTCTCCCCCGTATTGACCTATACAATAAAAAAAAAATCCAGTTAAAATCCCACAAGAATTTTTAAAAATTGATGAGCCATTTCTAATGTATGTGAAATGTTAAGAAGCTAAAATTGACAAACCAACTTTGAAAAGGAAGAAAATGGAGGATTCACTTTACTTGATATCAAGGGTACTACATAGCTATGGTAATCAAGAGAACATTATTTTAGAGAAGTGATAAACATATAGATTATTAGAAGAGAATTAAGTCGACAAATTGATTTATTCATGTATGATCTATTGATAAAGGAGCAAAGACAATTCAATGGAGAATGGAAAGTCTTTTCAACAAATGGTGCTGGAACATTTGGATATCATGTAAAAACAAAAAGATTATCGATTTATACATAACTCCACATAGAAGATTTAGTTCAAAATTAACCATAGATCTAAATGTAAAATCTAAGACTTTAAAACTTCCAGAAGAAAACATAGGAATGACTTTCTTATGTATTTGGGTTAGGCAAAAAATTTTTAAGATACAATATTAAAAGCAAGAACCACTGAAAAAAATAAATTTGACTTCATTAAAATTGAGACTGTCTATTCTTCAAAGATCACTAATAAGAGAATGAAAAGAAAACACAGACTAGAAGAAAATATTTACAAACCATATTTCTGACAAAGGAGTTGAAGTCAACATTTATAAAATAACTATCTCAAATATTAAAAAGATTTTCAATACTATAAGATAATGACACTCTTGTCACTAAATTTAGTTCTTATTTTGAATTATATAGTTACTAGAGGCCCGGTGCACGAAATTCGTGCACAGGAGAGGGGGTTGTCCCTCAGCCCAGCCTGCACCCTCTCCAACCTGGGACCCCTGTGGGATCGGGCCTAAGTGGGCAGTCGGACATCCCTCTCACAATCCAGAACTGCTGGCTCCCAACTGCTCGCCTGTCTGCCTTCCTGATTGCCCCTAACTGCTTCTGCCTGCCAGCCTGATCACCCCCTAACCACTCCCCTGCCAGCCTGATTGATGCCTAACTGCTCCCCTGCCAGCCTGTTTTCCCCTAACTGCCCTCCCCTGCAGGCCTGGTCATCCCTAACTGCCCTCCCCTGCAGGCCTGGGTCCCTCCCAACTGCCCTCCCCTGAAGGCCTGGTTGGCCCCAACTTCCCTCCTCTGCCAGCTTGGTCACCCTTAACTGCCCTCCCCTGCTGGCTTGATTGCCCACAACTGCCCTCCCTTGGAGACCTGCGAATTTGCATATTCGCTCCTGATTGGCTGGTGGGCGTGGCTTATGGGTGTAGCAGAGTGATGGTTAATTTGCATATTACTCTTTTATTAGATAGGATTTTTCATAAGATATTTTTATTTAAGTTAACAAGGTTTGCTAGTTTTATATTTAACTGAATTAATTAATACATATTTAATTTTTTGCTGCTTTACTGTTGATTATGATAAACGTAACTCACATAAATAAAAACTCTTTATCATTCTCCTTAGAATGTAAAGGGACCCTGAGACCAAGAAGTTTGTGATTTGCTGTTACAGACTGTAGATGTAAGAGTTTAGCACCAGCATTTTTTGTAGCTGTATCAGCCAGGTATTCTATGGGAGAAAGGCTCTTGTGCAAATTAAGATTGTTTTCAAATCACTTTGGTTTCATTAAATGCCTGAGTTGGCTCAGGCTCTCAGATGGCCCTTATATGTCAATTTCTCACTATGGTAACTTATTAGATCCATAGGCAGCACCACTTACTGCAACAGGTGCTTTAGAAGCATTTTATTCTAGAACTAGAGGCCCGGTACATGAAATTCATGCACGGGGGGAAGAGGGAGATCCCTCAGCCCAGCCTGTACCCTCTTGCAAATGCAATCCAGGACCCCTCGGGGGATGTCCCATTGCCAGTTTAGTGTGGGATCGGGCCTAAACTGGCAGTGGGACATCCCTCTCGCCATCTGGGATGCTGGCTCCTATCCACTCGCCTACCCACCTGATCTCCCCTAACCCCTCTACCTGCCAACCTGATCGCCCCTAACCACTCGCCTGCTTGCCTGATTTCCCCTAACCACTCACTTGCCTGCATGATCGCCCCTATCTGCTCGCCGGCCTGCCTGATCTCCTCTAACCACCTCTGCCTCAGCCCCCACCGCTGCGGCTTTGCCTGGAAGGACGTCCAGAAGGTTGTTCAGCTGGCTGGTCTAATTAGCATATTATGCTTTTATTATTATAGGTGATACTAAGTGAAAGGAAGATGTATTTTCCCAGATGAGTTGGGAATGCTCTGGTCCTGACCATATTTGATGAGTGTCATCCTGTTGTGCTCACCTGTTCAGGTGTTAGCTTAAGGCTCTTTTCTGGCTGGGTGTGTGTCCACAGATCTGGAGTCCCAGATAAGAAGCCATTTTTCTGTGTTCTTTGCAACTATCAGTCATAATGGATAGTTCTTTGCCACGTGTTAGGACAAGCATCTGGTTCCTTTGTCTCTTTATCCATTCTGAGTAATTGTCGATTAATACTTTGCATATGCTTGGTTCTTTGGTTGTCACATTTCTCCAGTGCCCTAACCTTTCCTGACACTCCTCTACTGAGTATGATCTGAGAATTAGATGCAAATGAGGATAAATTTCTTCAGAAATAGATTTTCTTCAGAAATATTTGCAAGGGGGAGTAGGTGGAAGAAAACCTTAAATGTCAGTAATAAATATGTTTCAGTTTTCAACAAAAGAAGTGCTTCAGAGACACCCTGCTTTGTCATTTCAAAATTATAGGGCTGGTTGATTGTCCCATTTGGAGGAGGAGCAGGCTGGGTTTTTAAAAATAGACATTACATCCTGAAGCAAAACTGAATTTTTGGTAAAGTCACTTACTCACTTAAATATTTATTGAATGCCTATGAGTCGGAAGGACAGTCTTGACTGCTGGAGATTGAAAATGGAGTGGGACAGTCATGATTCTTGCTCTCAGAACAACATCTCTCAAAGAAGCGTTTCTCAGAATAAATGATGAACTCATTTCCTGCTGAGAATGGATAATTCCTATTCATTTTTCAATTCTCAGATTAAGTGTTAGGTTAGATATCTAATAACTGCTGGATCAAAGGACCTTTGTAGTTCTATCATTTTTAAAGATACAACATTTGAAAATTATTGCCCATTGCCCTTCTATAGTGATTGTTCCAGTTTATACTCTTAACAGCAATATATAAGAAAATGGGTTAGGGTCCACTGATTTTGAATCACCTGCTGGGTGAGCTGGTGTGGGCTGAGATGCAAAAAGAGTCAGTGGCAGGACAGAAAGCAAACTGACTGTTACAAGGAGGGAAGCCCAGAGAGCTGTGAGGACATCATGAGGAGTCCCTTGTTGGGGTCACAGAAAGATTCTTAGACATTGAAGCATACCCTTAATATGGGCTCATGGATACTTTCATTTTTCCCACCATCCAGATCCCAGACAAAAATAAGATTTTCCATCTTTCCATAAGCAGTCATTGTTTTCTTTTTGTTTCTTTATCATGCACTTCAAAGAAAGCACTTTTAACAAATACATTCATTATGATTGGGTTTCCCTCAAACAAATACCTGTGATGGATGATTTAATATCCATCTAAGCATCAGCTCCTGATACATTGACTAGCAAAGCAGGATTCTGTGAGCTCCAAACTTACAGAACTGTCTCTAAATATGTTTTGTTGAACCTTAGTGACAAATCTTGATACAGCCCTGACACCATTAGGACATTCAAGAATCTTTGCCCTAATTGGCCTGGGCAGAAATAAACCTGAGCAAACTGTCCTGAGAGCAATAAGGAAATGGCAGGGTTGAGGTGGAAGGAACACTGTCAGGGCTGGCTGACCCTCCCTTAGGAGCTTCACTGAAACACGTGAGTGAAAATCTGGGCCAGCGATGTTCAGAAAACATTTTCTGGAACACACATTTGTACCAGGGTCTGTTTTAGGGTCTAGGAACCAAAGCAAATATGATAGGGTCACTCCAATGTCCTTCATGCTCCACAGACAAATGGAGAAAATAGAAATCACATCATTTAGCCCACAAGAAATATATTAAGGTTTTTAAATGCTATAAAAATGGAGCAATTATTATATCAGTTGGGTGTATGCTGATGTTTTTATTAGAAAAAGACAATACCTCTCTCATCACCAACAAACTACGCAAAAAAAAAGGAGAAATATATTTACAAAGGCTAGGTGTATCAACTAGGTAGGTGAGTTATTCCTCTTCTCAAAACTCCCCCCCCCTCTGGACATTAAGAATTGGTGTCTTTGTGTGGGATATTGGCTTTTCTAATCTTTTTTTGTGAATTTATCACCTGTTTTATGACAGGTTCTGCAAGGCATTTAAAGATTAATAGGACTTGGCACTAACCTTAAGAGTATATAAGGGTGTGTGTGTGTGTGTGTGTGTGTGTGTGTGTGTGTGTGTGTGTTTATGGTATTAGGGACAAAAAATAATCACCTGAAAAGCTACCATGGATTGGACATTTTCTCTATGCCAGGCTAACTACTCAGTTATTTTAATCTCACTTAATCATCTCAACAATCATGTAAGGTAGTTATTATTCTCTATGGTTAAATGCATTTCCCAAGTTAACAAAACTAATGAACAGGATCACAGAATTATAAAGTGATATGGGGCTCAAAGGAGGAAATACCACATTTGAATAAGAAGATATCAAATGATTCCTAGTGGAGGTGTTTTTGCATTTGGGCAGAATTTTGAAAGGCAGAGATTATAAATGTGGGATGTGGGAAATAGTCTCAGCAGAGGGAAGACTATAATCACAAGCACAGGGTGTTCAGGGAACAGCATAGTATGTTTTGACTGGTGTGTTGGGATGTGTAGTGGTGTGATGATAGATAAGGCTAGAAACAAAGAACCTTAGAACCTTTCTTTTGAGGCTGTTTTTTTTTGAATGATGTCTGAGGAGTGTACAATGTAGGAGATATTAACAAGCAGAGGAGTGGGTTTTGTGGTGTGGGCATGGCTGTGCTTTAAGAAGATGACTGGGACTAGAGAACAGGAATGTGAAAGCAGTGAGATCCATTAGCAAAACACCACAAGAATCTCATGAAAGGTAGTAAGAGCCTTAACTAGGGCAGTGGCTTTGGGAATGGACAGCAGTATGTCTTAAAGATGAGCACCATGGGGGTTATTTTGTTTCAGGATTGTTAAGGAAGAAATTGTGCCTATTTTTACTAAGTAAACCCATCATATACTTTGATTGATAATAATGGTCCCACTAAACATCTAAAAATGATATATGCCAATACTTTCCAAGCATCATTGTTCCCAAAGAGCTCCTATAGCTACCTGCTATTCTTAAGGCAAAGCACAGGTTGTAACATCAACCCTAGTAATCAGTCCCATGACTCACCCCTATCAGCTCAGCCCCTTACTCACAGGCTGCAGGAGGTGGATGGTGGCATATGATGTACCTCCTGGTGATTACATCATTCAGGGATTTGATCACAGGGAGACCATGCCAGGTCATATAGAGGCACTTCTTTTTTAAAAAAGATTTTTTATATTTTTAAAAAATTATTGATTTTAGAGAGAGGAAGAGAGACAGAGCGAAACATCAATGTAAGAAAAACATCAATCAGTTCCCTCTTGTATGCACCTAGACTGAGGATCAAACCTGAAACTTGGGTATGTGCCCTGACTAGGAACCAAATTCACCACCTTTTTGGTATATAGGACAATGCTCCAATCAACTGAGCCACACTGGCCAGAACTAGAGGTCCTTCTTTTGAGACATCAATCAGGCAGGTTTTAATTCCCTTGTTAGATGGGGAAAGAAGTGATGCATAACATTAGGGGAAAAGAATCACCCTTAGGTCAAATTGTCACCCCAAACTGAGCAGGAAGTTAGTAGAGAGGTGAAGTGCATAGGTTGGGGAGTCAGACAGACCTGAGTTTAAATGCTAGCTCTGGTCTGACTGGCTGTTTGACTTGGGAAAAGATGGATCAATCAGCCTTAGTTTCCTCTTTTGTAATGATATTAATAGTACCACTACCTCAATATTTATTTAATACTAGTGGCCTGGTGCATGGATTCATGCACATTGAAAGGATGATATTAATTAAAAGAAATATTTTAATATCGTTATTTGCCCTTTCTCTATAATAGAAGTGACAACCAAATTCATGATCAACTATGACAGATGGAAACACACACGTGCGATTGGCGCCAGTGAGAGCTTTATATGTATCACTCATGAGTGAGTCAACTTAGCCTTTTATATATGTAGAATAAACTTGCTTAATTAGATCTGCTTTCTGATTTAGCTAAACTTTTTCCAGCCCAGTGAAGCACCCCAACTTCTCTTTCAGGTAATTGTCAGCAACACAGCAGTAAATATCAACACAAAGCAGATTATTATTGTACATCACACAGGGAGAACAAAGGGTAAAATATTTGCCTGCAGCAGTGTTTGACTATATTCTGCACAGTGAGAAAACCTGAAGTCATTTTCAAGGTCTACCATTTCTTACTTCTTTTCAGTCAGGTCAAGTTTCTAAACTTTCTAAATTTCTGCTTTTGGGCTAATGAAAAAAAAAAAAAAAGGATTCCACAGAGTTTCCTATCTACCTACTCCAGGACTTCTGTGAGGATTAAATGAGATGAGGCACAGGAAAATGCTTCACAGACATTTGGTTAAAGTGTGAAATGTTTGCACTTGTCTATAAAGCAAGTCATGTTCCTGGGCTGAAGAAACTGCAAGGAGGTTAGTCGTTGCTAGGGAGAGGAAGCTGGGCATTGCTATGTGACATCATTACCCAGTGCCCATAGTGAGCGACCTTTCCCAGGCTGGGCTATGGGCTGCATTTTGTGCAATGGCAGTGTTGGCTGGGATTTGGTGGACTGTCGCTCCAGGGTGGTGGTGGGGCCTGTGTTCCACTTGGAGGAAGGCAAGTGTTGCTTTGTTGGCACCAGGTCTGCAGTGCCATTTCTCTATAAATGGCCAGTGCACGTCACTGCAGCTCCTGTGTTGAGCATATGTCCCCTGGAGGTCAGTGTGCATCATAGTGACTGGTTGGATGGGTGGAGGGACACTTAGCATATTAGCCTTCTATATATATAGATAACATTGTCTACTCAATTTCCATCTCTCCCACATAGAAGTGTCCAATAATTATTTGTTTTACATATATATATATATATATATATATATATATATATATATATATATATAATTAGAGCCCTGGTGCACAAAATTTGTGCACTGGGGGGGGGGGGGTGTCCCTCAGCCCAGCCTGCACCCTCTTTAATCTGGGACATCACTCTCACAATTTGGGACTGCTGGCTCCCAACTGCAGGCCTGCCTGCCTGCCTGATTGCCCCTAACCGCTTGTGCCTGCCAGCCTGATCACCCCCTAACCACTCCCCTGCCAGCCTGATCAATGCCTAACTGCTCCCCTGCTGGCCTGATTGCTCCCAACTGCCCTCCCCTGCTGGCCCGGTCACCCCCAACTGCCCTCCACTGCTGACCTGGTCCCCCCCCCAACTTCCCTGGTCACTCCTAACTGTCCTCCCCTGCCGGCCATCTTGTGACCACATGGGGGTGGCCATCTTGTGTGAAGGTGTGATGGTCAATTTGCATATTACCTCTTTATTATATAAGATATAGTGACTAAAATTATAGAGTCAAAAGCTCTAATAGGGTAAGAACTGTCAAGACAATTAAAGCATGGAGCTTGGCTGATCAGTGCAAAGAACAAACTTCCTAGGAGCAAATGTCCACCAGTGAAAGAAGCCATGATTATATGAGTTTAATACCATTGATTGAAACTGTTTAGAAACTACTTGGATATATGGATTACCAGTTGGAGGAAAAAGGTTGTTGTATGGAATGATGTAAGATGCTATCATTCATTTCAGTAAGGATGGACATGCTCCTGGTACATAGCATAGTGCCATAAATACCTAAGGGTTCAATGCATGTGCCATGAATCATTGGTGACCTCCTGTGGAGGGGTGGAGAGAAGTGGTCTGGAGAGTGTACCTACCACCTAGCTGGCAAGATACATTTGTGCCATAGTGGGCACAAAATACATTAAAAAGGAAGGAAGGAAAAGGAAGAAGCTAGGATCCCTAGTTTTCTCACACAGAAAGGAAGTTTATTGAAGAAACCTAAAAGGGAATGTTACAAAAATTTTTAAATCTCTGGTTGGTCATCAATAGAATTAAAAACTCTGGGAGTTGAGGACAAGGAAAGGGCCCTGTACCCAAAGGGACTTCCTCACATATGTATCATGTAACTTCAGAGCTCCTATGAGAGAGTATTTCTGTCCATTTTATCACCCACATGTAAGACTGCTTTCCTCAGGTAGAGATAGGGGAAAGGTACCTGGCATCTGGGATGAGACTGATGCAAGATGGGAGCTGGGAAGAAAGATTGACCAACAACATGTTGGTTAGCCATTGCCTTCTGTACTATTTTTCCTAGAACTGACCTTTAGTCACTCTCTATATCTTTAGGTAGGGTTTACTCCTTTGGGTGGATTCCTTGTCATGGCTTTAAAAGGTCCAACATCTGTTTTCATCATATTTTTTCATTAGGTCCACAAACTTTTCAGGGAGATAAAATTTCCACTTGCTGTCGGTCTTTGCAGCCTAAAAGTAAAAATATTTCACTTGGGTTCATGTGTGCTGAATTGTTTTCCTACCTTGGGATTGACCTAAAACTTTGAACAGAGGGTTCTCTTGCTCTCCCCTCTGCTCCTTTACTTTGAATTTATATTAGTTCACACAAACACTCCATCCATGCTTTTGTTCCGGCCCTCCGGTCCAGTTTAAGAACACATTGTGGCCCTCGAGTCAAAAAGTTTGCCCACCCCTGTTAGGGCTTCAGCATTTCCAGATGCCTTTATGAGATGCCCTGCCTGGGCATCCACCCACAGGGCTCAGCATAGATGAGAGAAGGAAGATTAGATAGTTGAGCTGACTAGTACTAGCAATTATCTGGTTCTCTTTCAGAACTCCCGGTCCTTGGCTCTACTCCATAACCACCCTTTCTGTCTGCACTGAGCGCCTTATCCTCAGGGACCCTTGGTAATCAGCTCTGTCAGAAGCTCATATATTTCTTTCTATACAGAATGACTCAGGCAAAGAAAGAAGATCAGTCTTTAAAGTGGAAGTGGATCAGACAAAGGGCCACTGGAAAGCTAAGAAAAGCTTTCTTAACACCCAGGAAACTGGCTTGGCACTTGAGATCATGAACAACCATGAGAGAATCTCTCTCTCTCTCTCTCTCTCTCTCTCTCTCTCTCTCTCACACACACACACACACACACACACACACACACACACACACACACGCAAGCATGCCAGATATCATATTGTCAAAGACCCGCTCTGACTCACTGGATAGCAAATATATGTCTAACAAACCTACAAGGAAATTTTAAATAACTTTACCTGTGAGGAACTAAGAATAACACAAGAGCTTCTTTTTTAGCCAAGCCTATTTTTGTACCTGCTGATACAAAGACCATCTTCTCAAACCACTGAGATTGGGAGCATTGTCATTTTCAAACATTTAGACCCTTTCAGATGTCACCTTGTGAAGGACTTGATGGAGAATATTTTGTCAACGTGATTCCTCAAACAAGGTGGCTTTTTCAAGATTTTCAGAGGATTAGAGCTGCCTCTGAGAACCCAGATTTGAGAGGGCACATCTAATCAGGAAACTTGATAAGTACCAGACACCCCTCTTCCCCATTACTGCCTGAGCAATGTTAGTGCTTTTACTTCACAGAGAAACAAGAGTAAATTTCTTCAACTCCAACCTGTTTTCATGCTGTTAGACCACAGTAGTCTCAAATACTTACCAATTTGTCACCCATTTTTTACTCCCTTTACTCTTGCTGCCCCTGTTCAAAAAGGTCACTTCTGTGCTCTGATCCCTTCATTTCCCCAAAGATCCCCTTCCCTGACTCTCTCTGCACCAGCTCCTGTAGCTCAATTTATGCTCATAAGCAAGTTTTCCAACTTACTTAAACAATAGAAAACTCCCTAGACTCTGGGTCTTTCTATCATTCTCTTCTTACATTAATATGCATGATTTCAAAAAAAAATGAGTATTTTTGCTAATATGTTGTTTACTCATTCATCAGCCTTTGGTTGGGATCCTCCCATGTGCCAGGAACTGTGCAGGCTGCAGGGAACATGAAGATGAACATGACAATTCTTGCCCTTAAGGAGTTTACAGTCTGGCATAGGGTGCCAGTTAATTAATGACCACACAAAGGGTGGTCAATGCTACCCCAGAGAGATTTACAGGTTCTCTGGGTGTACATAGCACCTTCTGGCTTATCCTTTAAGACATGGTAGCAAAGCTACTCCCTCTATGAAAGCCTTTTGTGTCTTAAGGATCCCATATCACCTTATATTACTATTATGATAACATTTGTCACATCTCTGTGCCCAGCTAACTCCTCTGATATCTTGTGAGTTTGCTAAAGTCAGGGGCTATGCCCTATTTACCCCAGGACCTTTATCCCAAAGCCCAGTACTTATAATGTAGAAGCTCTCAGTAAATGCTTATTGAAAGAGACTGAGTTAGAAGGAGCACAATATCTTTGGAGGCCAACTTTTATGGTAGTGACAGTGATAAAGTGAGAGAAGCCTTAGGAAAGAGGGCAGAGCCATGGGAAGAAAGAACCAAGAACTGTTTGCATATTCAATCCATTCTCTCTTCTTATCACCTGGAACTTCTACCCACTATGTTTGTTCAAACCTGGGAGGGTTTTGAGTTTGATTATTATCACAAAGGGCATTTCTCTTTCAAAACTGGAGGAGTTTGGCTGGTTGTGCGTGGAAACCATGCTTTTCACTCTGGTGTAGCCAAACTCCTCCAGCCATTGTGGCAGGAAGCTTTAGACCTTCTGAAAGTGAGAAGAAATGTGAGCATTGGAATTAGGAGAGCAACCAAGTGAAATCTATGGGCTCCCACCTTTTTACTACTATGCAGCACTATAAAAAGGCTCTCTTATCCTTTGAGACAGCCCGGAACCTGGAGAATATTTTGCTAAGCGAAATAAGCCAGTCAGAGAAAGACAAGTATCACAAGTTCTCACTCATATGTGGACTCTAATGAACAAAATAAACTGAAGAACAAAATAGATCCAGAGACATAGAAGCATGGAACAGACTGCTGAATCTCAGAGGAAGGCAGGGGTGGATGGATGGGTGGGAAGAGATCAACCAAAGAACATATGAATATATGCATAACCCATGGACATAGACAATAGTGTGGTGAAGGCCTGCGGTGAGGGGTAGGGGCAGGCTAGAAGGGGTTAATGGCAAAAAAAGGGGACATATTTTCAACAATAAAATTAAAAAAAAAAAACAATGGAAAAAGAAAAAAAAAGATGGAGGAGATGTTGGACAGAATTTATCTGACCAAACATTGTTCTTGGGAGCAGAAAAATGTTTATGATCCTTATGTATTTTACTGAAGGTGTAATTTAATGGAAGGTAAGAGATAAGATGGTTTGCCCAGCTGTTAGTAAGAACCTAGATAGGTCTTCTGACTTCTAGGGCAAGTCTCTTTTCTCAAACTCTCTGAAGCTACTTGAGCAGTAAAGTGAAGAGATTGGTTTGATGTTTCTCTGAGTTAGTCAGCTTTGCAATGATTTCACTTTGACATAAATGCCTTTCTTGTTTTGGGCTATGAATTTATCAGAAGTCATCCTTGATGCAGACAAAGCAGGTAGTTAAAGTTGAGGGAAGGGGGATATGAGACCACCCTCCCCCCACCCAGGTGTAAAGCAACTTCCTTCCCCCACCCCTTTCTGTATGAAGGCATTATACAGACAGTGCTCTGGACTCTCTGTGGGTTTATTGTCTCAAATCTTGTCAGGACTCTAGAGGAATGACATTCTTTTCTGAAAGTTTAATACTTTTTAATTTTGCTAAATACCCACTAGTTCTGCGTGTGTGTTTTGTTACAAATGTCATAGCAAACTCATTAATAGCTTGTTACCCAGGACTGTTGGAGTTGGACTGATGCTAGTGAAAGAAAATTAGTCAGTGGAACTTAAATCAATGCCGGAAATGATCCTTGTACAGACTACCGAGAGTTTGATAAATGCCACAGCACATTAGCCAAATGCCGGCAATCAGAAGCAATAAAACCATTAATAGATTTCAATAATTCAGTCCAAAAAGGTCACACATCAATTAGGGATGGGATGAGCAGAGGGAGGATGTAGGAGATAGAGTAATCTCATCAGGAATCCAATAAATTTGTTGGGTTTGGGGAAAGGAAACAAAAGAATGTTGAAGACAGTACTACAAGGTAACTATGAATATATTGAAGTAATCCTGCTAAATGTTAAAGTATATTATTATTATTTTTTAAATTTTTATTTGTTTGAAGTATTACAAATAGTAGTACATATGTCTCCTTTTTTAAAGTATATTAATTGACAATTTTTTGACCTTGGGTTTTTTACCTGTATGATAGAAATTATTGGTAAGTTTGGATTCACAGAGAAAGGTATAAAGAAGAATGCTTTTAATGGTTAAGGTGGTTTACTCCAGAGTGGCTTAGATGTGCTACTTAGAGGCAGGAAAATGAATGGATTAGAGGTAACTGCAAGCTTTGAAGGCCACTTCCAACCTTCAGTTTTATGCTACAAATTTAGATCCAGGAACCTGTAGAATGGGAGGACATTATCTTTTCCTCAATCAGATTCCACATACTATCTAATAAAAGAGTAATATGCATATTGACTGTCACTCCAATACACAAGATGGCTGCCCCCATGTGGTCAAATATGGCTGCCCCCATATGGACACAAGATGGCCACCACAAGATGGCCAGCTGGGGAGGGCAGTTGGGGGTGATCAGGCCTGCAGGGAGGGCAGTTGGGGGGCTCAGGCCTGCAGGGGAGGGCAGCTGGGGGGGACCAGGCTGGCAGGGGAGGGCAGCTTGGGGGGGGACTCAGGCCTGCAGGGGAGGGCAGTTAGGAGGGACCAGGCCAGCAGGGGAGGGCAGTTGGGGGGGAGCAGTTAGGCGTCAATCAGGCTGGCAGGGGAGTGGTTATGGGGTGATCAGGCTGGCAGGCAGAAGTGGTTAGGGGCAATAAGGCAGGTAGGCAGGTGAGTGGTTGGGAGCCAGCCATCCTGAGTTGTGAGAGGGATGACCGACAGCCCGTTTAGGCCCAATCCCACTGGGATCGCCTAAATGGGCAGTTGGATATCCCTCAAGGGGTCCCAGATTGGAGAGGGTGCAGGCTGCACTGAGGGACACCCTCCCCCCTCTCATGCATGAATTTCGTGCACTGGGCCTCTAGTAGTTTAATGTAAATAACAAGAAGTCCATAGTCACAGGCCACCCCTCATTTTAAATACCATCACCTTCCATTTTACATGAAGAGTCCATTCCTTCTCTTTAGAGTGATTGGTACCTTTGGAAAACTTCAAAGGCAGAACTTCTGAAGCTGAAGCATTTCTAAAAGAATATTTTAACTTAATTTTATATATAAAAATTGATGAGAGAGAGAGATTTGTATATATTGTGAAGTGATCACCATAGTACTGGTAAGTTTAATTAACATCCATTGCCATAGTTACAATTTATTTTTCTTGTGATGACCAGATCAATAGATTCCTGAAGGCTAACTATCAGGCAAAATTACAACTCACAGAAAAAATTTACATGTGTGATGGGGAATATCACTGAAGCTGGAGCAAAAGGATCTGCTGGATAATAACGCATGATAAACATTCTACCTGTATGTGCACTTTCTCCTGAGGAAGAAAAGGGGCAAGCATTATGCAAATAATTTTGAGATTTATTTACTCTTATATATGTAGGGTTTTTTAAAAATATATTTTTATTGATTTCAGAGAGGAAAGGAGAGGGAGAGAGAGATAGAAACATCAATGAGAAAGAATCACTGATTGGCTGCCTCCTGCATGCCCCCCACTGGCGATCAAGCTTGCAACCCAGGCATGTGCCCTTGACTGGAATTGAACCTGGGACCCTTCAGTCCGCAGGCCAACGCTCTATCCACTGAGCAAAACTAGCTAGGCCTATATGTAGGTTTTTAAGATTTTCTTCAGCTCAGTTTCCACAAATGCTGATGACTCCCAAACTTGTATGTTCCTATATTTGGCCTGTGCCTTTCTCTTTAGTGTACTATTTACATCCAGCAGCCTCATCTATATCTCCATTTGATGTCTTTCAGGCATCTCACATTTCACATGTGCAAAACATACCTTTTGATTCAGAATACCTACCCTTTTACCCCCTTCGGACGGCCTACCCCACAAATCAAACATTCTCCCTATAGCCTTCCCTGTTTGGATAAATAGAAATTTTATTTACTCACATGCTTAGGCCAAAACCTATGGCATCATATTTGACTTTCTTTTACTCTCATGTCTCAAATCGTGTAGATTTGATCTTCAAAATATATTCAGAATCTTTAAAAAAATCTATAAATGTAATTCATCACATGCACAGATTAAAGAAGAAAATGATATGATTATTTCAATAGCTACAGAAAAAGCATTTAATAATACTTAACATAAATTTTGATTAAAAACTTATTAAATTAGAATTTCTTTAACTGAATAAAGGGTATAAAATCTATAAAAGTCATCAGTCTAAATTGAGAAATTTTAGCAACATTCTCTTTAAAATCGGGAAAAAGACAAGAATGATTATTATTACCACTTCTAATCAATGTTATATTGGAGGTCCTAGTCAGAGTCTGAGGCAAAAAAAGGAAAAAAAGAAGATTGTCCTACTGTCTTTCTTGCCCTTTCTTTAACATGCAGACATCTTCCCACCTTAGTTGTTTGCTTATGCAATTCTCTTCTATGAAAATGTTGTTCCTCATTCTTAAATGAATTAACAGATAAAAAATGTGAGCTCCATGTGAACAGGGGTTTTGTCTGCTTGTGCATTGTTGTATCCCAGCTCTTAGAAGAGTGTACATTGGAGCAGAACCAACTATATAATTGCAAATGAAAACATAGGGCTCCTTATTAAAAAAGTACTTAAGATTTTCAAGATAGTGAAAATAGAGCATTAAACCAAGTGTCGGGCCCTTTTGAACACAGGACTGTATGACTGTCTATAGAGACACAGATGATATATCCAAGAAGCCAGACCTATGTAGAAATTACACAGTAGGCTCTTATAAGGAAAAATATCCTATAAGTAAATTACATCTAGAAAATTTTTACTTTACAAAATTAATTTCTATTTGTAATGCTAACAGCAAAACGCACATGGTGTCTAAATAAGACAAAGGAAAATCGTTTGGGCAAAAATAAAAAGGATCCCAAATCAATTATATAGAAAAGATTCCTTTATTAACTCTTGGTCGAGAATATGTTTGTATATTTTCAGAAAACAACTCCAAGACCATGTGGATTCCTGCAACAGAGAGGAATTGACAGGTCTGCTCCAACCATGAAGACAAGAGGAGAAACAGTCCAGAGATGGGAGACGCTGACGACGCCTTGCCACGCTAGCAGTCAGAAGCTGTGCGACACAGCACTTGCCTAGGACCAAACCAGAGAGGGTTGGACCTGCATTGCCACCATGTGCCCACCATCCAGATATCATTGCTGACATGTACACATAAGGAACTGTTTGACATTGAAACGGGGACTCAGAACTGTTGGACATTGAAATTGGGACTCAAACATTTTTTGTTATTATATGTCTATTTCTAGTCTGCAGAGGCAAGATTTTTTAAAGGAAAGAAAAGGGGGAAAAATAGATACAGAAGCAAAGAAGCATTGAACAGATTGTCAAACTACAGTGGGAAGGCAGAGGAGGTTTTGGGGGGGAGGGGGGCTGTAAGGGATCAACCGAAGGACTTGTACGCATGCATATGAGCATAACCAATGGATAAAAGACACTGGGGGGTGGGTGGGGCAGGTAAAGGCATGTACTGTGGGGAAGGGGAGGGTGGGGGGAGGTCAATGGGGGAAAAAAAGAGACATATGTACTACTATTTCTAATACTTCAAACAATTTAAAAAAATGTAAAAAAAAAAAATAAAATAAACAAACAAACAAACAAACAAAAAAACAACAAAAAAACCCACATTGCTGAATGAGTGAATAAAATGAATGATCTCACCTGATCATTTCAATATCCCGTAAGGCAGTGGGTACAAATGAGACTCAGAGAGCTAAATGACCTGTCCAGTTTTATAGACTCTGTGGCCTACCTTGGCCAAATCCAATTGGAAGTAAGGACAAAGGAGCCTGTTGTTGGAGTTGATACAGGTCAACCTCTGAGGCCACAGAGCAGGGGAAGAGTTGAGTGTGGGTATGGGGGGAAGACAAGAATTCCAGGACACCCCTTATCTCACTCTTCTCTTGATGTGTTTCTCCACCAGAGTATAAGTGCCATAGGGTGGTGGGATTGTATGGCATCCTCAGAACCTGGCCCCAGAGCAATGGAAAGTATGGGTTAGTTAGATGGACTATAAATTACATGGATCAAAACCTTGTTGAGAGAAAATTATAGGATTAGAGTCTAGCACATGGTGGCTGCTATTTAGTATATATATTGTTGAGTAAATTTGTTAGCCATTGCATTTATGAATCTGTATTGTAGGCCCCAAATTATAGATTCATTTAATGGCAAGGTCTAAATTCAGGAAGGAATGACTCTAAATTTAATCCTGCAAACTATCAAGAAGATAGAAGAAGCAGTAGGAGGTTGAGATCAGTGCCTCCAAACTCATCACCAGGAATGACAGCTCAGGGGTATAGTTCTGTGTTATCAGCATATTTAGGAATGTTTAGGGGAGCAATTGAAAGTGGTAGAATTAATTAAAAGGAAAGGCACACAGGTGGGAGGGTATAATGACAATTTAGTAGAATTATGTAGCACTCAAAAGTATGACCATAGAGTTGTCCAGACCAGTTTGGCTAAAATTTCCTATCTTTAGTGTGTAATCTGTTCTCTGTAACTCAGTATTTAAACTTTTAAAAAAGCTATTATTATATCACCTTTAAACTGTATAATATTTTACAAGATTAAAAATTTGTCTCAAACCCACATACAACTATTCTCAGTTATTTAAGTATCCTTTTAATATGAATAATTATGCCAAAATTTACAAATTATGTAGACTTTAGTTTGCATAAATTTGTATAAATTACATATAATAGTTTGTTTCTATTTAATACTAGAGGCCTGGTGCACAAAATTTGTGCACTCGAGGCAGAGTCCCTCAGCTCATCCTGTGCCCTCTCACAGTCTGGGAGCCCATGGGGAATGTCTGACTGATGTTGGACATCCTTAGCGCTGCCTTGAAGGCGTGAGAGGCTCCCGCCACCACTGCTGAGCTCACCAGCCGTGAGCCTGGCTTCTGGCCGAGCGGTGCTCCCCCTGTGGGAGCGCACTGAACCAGGGGAGTAGCTCCTGTGTTGAGCATCTGCCTCTTGGTGGTCAGTGTGCATCATAGCAACTGGTCATTCCGCTGTTCGGTTGATTTTCATGTTAGCCTTTTATTATATAGGATTACATTATAAGCACATTACTCTTTGTCTGTAGTCTTCATGTTTCTTTTTACAATGACTGTAGAACATTCCTTGAAGTTGCTATGCTTTGTCACTTGTTATCTGGTGGGCATTTTGTATTTAAACTTTTTTCTTACCTGTGATTACCTTGCCACAATGTACCTTTATGTACATAACTTTTATTTCTGCTTTTGAATGTTAACTTGGGAATAAATTCCCAAGAATGGGTTTAGCAGTGCAATGGCATAGCATCCTGATGGCTTGCCGTCAACCTGCTCTTCTCACTGGCTACTTCCTTTAGCACAAATTCCCCAGGTAAATCTGACACTCACAGCAGAATGTCTCTCCTCACTATTCACTGATGTGCACTTTGTACTTTAGTGGGACATACTCTCCATGGATCCCAGCTCACACCATGTTCACTGACCTGAAACTCATTCCTCCTTCTATGTTTTTATCTTGATGTACCCACTTCCCAAACAATATACCCTTTCCTGTTGCTGCTTAAAGAACAGCCTCTCTCCTTATTGTAACACACACCTATATCACTTCTCTTTAAACTCCTATTGTGTGTCTAGCCTTTATGATGCAAATCAACATGTCATTGTTTTCTAATAATTTCATGTGAATTAATTTTATTATCAATTTTTTTATTTTAAGGTACTCAAACTTAAGCTTTTCTGATTTTAAGGTACTTTGAGGGCAAAGACTGAGGGATATATATTTCTGTAACCTGATTGTTTTTATCAGAAGTGCTGGCCCAACTTGCAATTCAATAAATACATACTTGATAATTAATAAATAGTTTTGGCCTATAAGTAATTTCTTCTAATAGTCCTTTGAACTATTCTTTCAAAACATTGTATTAATCTCCTTTTTTATTTTAGCAGATAGTAGGTAAAGGAATGATACTTTGGGGGTGTGACTTACTTGCTCTGAAGGCAATGAAATGCACAGAATTTGGCCATAAAAACAGAAAACATTGCAAGAAACATCTGAACAGAAGGCAATTTAATTGAAACATTGAACATAGTGTTGGTGAATATTATAATATTGGTAATATTAGCAGTTACCAATTGCAGAAATAATATAACGTAACACTCAAAACTCAGTTGGCTTAAAATCATAACCACATTGTTAGTTCTCAATTTTGTGGGTCAGTGATTTAGGCCAGTGGTTCTTCTGGTCTGGACTGGGCTCAATAACAAGTGTGGGGCTAAACTGACTGTTGTCCAGCAATTTAGCTCACATCTACAGGTTTCTCATGCCTCTTCAGTGTATTCTTATGTGACATTCTATTTGAGCTGTGGAGATGGGCCAAAATGTAAATGGAAGTGGGCAAAAAGGAATAGAGTCAGCACCTGAGATGCAAAGAAAAGACTGCTGAGGGTCCCATGGCTATCAGAGTAGGCAGTAATTCAGAATATCATGGGCCAGCTACAGTTGGAATAGAAAGAACTGATAAGCAGGAAAAACTAGGGTTCAATATTCAAGTTGGAAAGGGATCAAACAGCAGGAAGGGGAGTGAGACAAGTGGATAAAACCTCAGCCAAAGGAGTCAGGAGATGTGCTGGACCTGAGGCAGGAGAAGGGCAGGTGGGGGAAGGGTGGGCGCTGCATGCAGGGAGCTATGAGAAGGCTTCTGAAAATACATCAGTCTCAATGTCCTCTTGTCTATGGGGAAGGCAGGCATCAATCTCCACGGGGAATGTGGTTTCTAACAAAGACAGGAAGAAAGGCACATCTTATTCTCCATTCTGGGATGACTAGCCAGACTTATACTTAAAGTTTTTTCTACCTCACTGGTTTCTGGTTCAGCCCCCTGTCAGAACGAGAAACAGAGACAAGGACTTTAATTGCATCAAGTCCATCATGAAGACTGATCTGTGTTCTCTGCACTTTTAAATAAAATCAGCGTCAAATCTGATCATTGAGAAACAGAGAAACTCATTTAAGTCATGGGTTTTACTGGTCATTTCTGTCACTTTCCATAGGGGAAGGAAGTGATATTAATTCAATGAGCATGGAGAGGGGACAGAACTTTCTTAATATAGAGCTTAAAATAGAGTGAGAGTGGAATCCTGGGATGGATGCCTCCCATTTCACATGAAGTTCAAGAGCATCTAATGTGTCCCTGTGAGGACCTATGCCTCTGTTCCATGTCCCCATCACAGGAGACTTGAGAGAAGGCAGTGCACATTGCTGGTAACTTTAGGAGTGTAGTTCAAAATTATCCCTCTTACTGGATGATCATGGTATCTGGAACCAAACCATTGAAGATTTTCTGCTCTGAGGCTTGAAGCTTCAGAAATCCAGACTTAGATCCAAATGCCATGGAAAGAGTAAGTCAACCACCACCAGCAGGGGCCATTTAGTAGCCATACTTGGAGATAGTAGACAAGGCATATTTTGGAAGAGAGAGAGGAGTTGAATCAATCCAAGATGAACCAGATCAGATTCACAAACATTGATGATGATTATTTTCTAAGTTGGCGTTCTGGGCAATAAGAAGAGTAAGCTAACTATTAGGGCCTCTGGTCCATAGAAGCTCACATTCTAAGACTGGGAAGATATTCTCTTCTTTTGGGTTTCTATTCATGATTTTCTTTTAACTCTATTTGGAAATATAAGCTCCACACAGTAGGAATCATGCATGTCTTATTGACACTGTAACCCAGGCAGAGTACTCACCCAATAAATATATGAGCAAGATATGTGAGCTGTTGTGTTTCTCAACCCATAGTATCTCTGAGGGAAACAAGTTCCAGAGATTGGCTGCCCATTGTGGAAAGTAACACTTCCTTTACTTTGTTCTTAAAAAATAAGTCAATATTTCAAGTAAAAAAACACAGATGATTGAATTATAAGTGGTTTTCAGTTCTCCCTTCCTTGTTTTTTCCCTTATTTATGAAAGCAGTGAAATTATTTTATCCAACTATTTAGAACTTTAATATATAAAACATACATAAGCCAGGCTGCTTAGTTCATAGCGGGCAGAGCTCCCTTCATTTACTGCATAGGCAGCTCCAGAGGTATCAGAGTCCCAGTGCTGTAATCCCAGGAATGCAGAAGCTCCGGACTGCCCAGCTCTAGCACCTACTGCTATGCATGTCTACTTTACAAACTTCCCATAAGTGTCTAGAGAAGCAGAGCTCACATTCTATCTCTTTTGCACTCATCTCCGTTAACAAATACTTCTTTTTATCTAAGCTCATTTTTTTCAATGCTTCATTTCAATTTAGAAGAGAGTTATGACTCCAAAGTGACTTTTTTTTTAAATTTAATTTTTTTAATTGTTTGAAGTATTACAAATAGTAGTACATATGTCTCCTTTTTTTTTCCCCATTGACCTCCCCCAGGCCTTCCCTACCCCCCAGTACATGCCTTTACCTGCTCCCCCGCCCCCGTCAGTGTCTTGCATCCATTGGTTATGCTTATATGCATGCGTACAAGTCCTTCGGTTGATCTCTTACAGCCCCCCTCCCCAACCTCCCCTGCCTTCCCTCTGTAGTTTGACAGTCTGTTCAGTGCTTCTTTGCCTCTGTATCTATTTTCCCCCCATTTCTTTCCTTTAAAAAATCTTGCCTCTGCAGACTAGAAATAAACATATAATAACAAAAAATGTTTGAGTCCCAATTTCAATGTCCAACAGTTCTGAGTCCCCGTTTCAATGTCAAACAGTTCCTTATGTGTACATGTCAGCAATGATATCTGGATGGTGGGCACATGGTGGACAGATCCAGAGACTGAGAAATGTCGAACAGCACGTCATATCTCAGGGAAGGTAGGGGAGGGTGGGGGTAAGGGGGAGAGATCAACCAAGGGACTTGTGTGCATGCATATGAGCCTAATCAATGGACACAGACAACAAGGGGGTGGGGCATAAGTGGGGGGTGGGGGGTTATGGGGGAATAAGGACACATATGTAAAAAATAACAATTAAAAAAATTAAAAAAATTATAAAACAATAAAATAAAATTAAAATAAAATATTAAATCTAATCCATACTAGTGGTCACCATAACCTTAAGAGAAATTGTTTCATGTGACAAAGATTTTTAAATGAAACTCTCTGTAGCCCGAAAATTATTTTGGAAGGAAACAAAGAGACGTTTCCTTCAAAAGTCGTAAGGATTGTAATTGAAAGTCAATATATTTGGTCTCTTGAACTAAAGTAATTTGTGTTTTTGCCTCCCTGACAAAATTTATATAAAGTTACAAAAAGAAATTGACAGCCAGTTTGAAATTGAATTGCCATGGCCTAGAGCAAAGAATATCCTTACATGATATTATTCTACAATGCCATTATAATTTTAGATATTTTACAACAGCATATTGTACAATTATCCCAAACAAACTTACAAACTAATTCTTTGAATGTTTGGCAGCAATTTAAAAAAAAAAAAAAGGACATGAAAGGATTTAATCCCTTTCAGAAGGAATTAAGGCGCTGGGAAAAAACTTGAGCATTCTATATTGGCCCCTCTTGCCTTTTGTGCCAAGAGGGACCCTCTTCTCACAATCCAATTGCCCTCAGCTGTTGCCTGAGCTTTCTGTTCATGCTGAGCTTGAAGCCTCGTGGTGGCTGATACCATGGATCTGTCTCTTGTCCAATCGTGTGAGCTGGGCCCTCCCTGGAGAAGAAACCTGAGTTCCCGGAGATATGTGATCAGTGCTGGGGCCCAGCCAGCAGGCCAGGGGATCCCAAGGCAGGTGCTGGGCGTGGAGGCTACGGGGGCATAGGCTACCAAGGAGACAGAACTGAACCTCACATCACCTTGCTTGGCCCCGGAGGATGACTGGTTAGCCAGAGACGGGTAAGATTCCTCAGGGAAGGAACAACCTAAGACAGGCACAGTCACAGAGGGGCCATCAGGAGAGAACTTGGGGATCAACAGAGGTGGGGCACAGACCCTCACCCCCCCAACCTTGCAGGGGCCTGAACCCTCACCCCGTCTGAGGGAGGTCTCCTGCCCCCATGGCTGCTTTGCTTCCCACGCCCAGCTCAGATCAGGACACAGGTGACAGACAGTGACTTGGCCCAGCTCAGATTGGGACCCAGGTAACAGACAGAGACTTGGCCGACAGCAGCTGCCCAATATCTAAATCCAGCCTAGCACCAGGAATGCTCAGGGCCTACTCAAGAATGCAAATAATCCTTTCCACTAATATTTACAGGGTAAACTAAGATTGTTGATAGAGTATTAAATTTGACAGTAAAATAATAATCAAGTTTTCAGATTAATTTAATCTTATGGGACAAAAAGCTGTTCTTAAAGTGGTAACTAAAATTTCTATTGGTAGTTCATCTCATGGTAAAATTCCTGAACATGCAATGAAACTAAAGCAGTCATATTTTTGTGCAAAAAAATCAAAGTGACTTCTTGAAGGTCAGTTAACCTCACTTTAAAATATGCCACAGTTTTTTGTTTGTTTAGAGTCAAACTCCAAATAAAAAATAGTGAAGAGATATAAAGTTCATAGTTGTTTTATCTGATCATTTATTTGATTTGACAAGAGTAGGATTATGGAATGGGTAGACATAGATTTTTTTTTTAAATCACTTTTTTTCCTCCTAAAAACTTTTTTCTCTCTTGTTTTTATAAATATACTTATTTTTTAGAGCAATTTAAAATTTACAGCAAAACTGGGCAGAAAGTACAGAGATTTTCCATATTTCATGTTATTAGAATTTGCCTTATAATATATTTCTCCTGGTTCAAAGGTTCTCATTTATACAGTACCAGACAATCTATTCTTACCATTAATGTTTAATTACATATTGCAAGGTTCTTAGCTCCCTCTGTTTTCTCTCCTCCTCATTATCCCTCATTTTGAAATCTTTCCCTTTGGTTCATGTATTCTTTAACTATTTTTTTTTCTCACGTATTTTTCTTAGATGGGATCCAGAGATGGTATACTTTCTAAGTTCAGTGATGTCATTAAATATCTCTTTTATCTTGATAGGCAAATGGTATCTCAACTGCTTAAGAGGGTGGCAGCCTCTTTCTCAAAAGTCTGTAAATGCTCTCTTACTCCCTTCTTCCTCAATGTTCCTAATCACTGGGGATCTTGTTAAAATGCAGATTCTAATCCAGTAGGACTGGAGTGGGGCCTGAGATTTTGCGTTTCTGAGAAGCTCCCAGTGATAAAACTGTTGCCAGTGGGTGCATTACAATTTCAGCAGCAATGTTCCAGCTTATTGGGTAGCAGGTGAGAAGGCCAAGGGAAGTTAGATTTCCTGCAATGGGTAATGTTCTTTTCCAGAAAGTTTTCAAATTTCCCTCTTGATCATCATAATTTAAGAACTTTATTAGGATAGGCTCACATATGTGTCTTTTCTCATAAGTCTAAACTAGGATTCAATGACCCTTTAAATAGTACCCTCAGCTGTTTCTTCAACTCATGGACATTTTTCTTCTATCAGTGCAGTCTATCCTCATTATTCACTGATTCTGTATTTGAAAATTTTCCAACTTGCTACAATTTATTTTTAATCCCAGAATCAATACTTGTGGAGTTGGTTTGTTTGTGGTCATTTGCAAACATGCAAAGTGGCAAAAGTGAATTTGAGTCACCCGATGCATACATTCTCAGCTGAGCATTTGTGTTTCAGCTCATACTGTAAACAGGACCCTTGTCACACTCTAGCTTTTTATTGATTACACTGTTTAAAATGGTCCCCAAGCACAATGCTGAAGTGAGGTCTACCTAAGTAGTATCTAAGTGCAAGAAAGATGAGATGTGTCTTATGGAGAAAATACTGTTGTGGAGCGAACAAGAGTGAATGACCACTGGAGTCCAGACCAAATTAAAATTTAGGGAGCCTTTATTAGCTGGCCGGCGACTGCTCTGCCTTTCTCCATGCAGGCAGTCCAGAGAGCAGCCCTGACCCTTTGTGCAGGACCGCTTTTAAGCACATTTACCACATCTTGTTTTTGCAGAGCAAGCAATTTAAGACAAAACAGTTTTTAATGTCAGGGTCATATTATTGATGACCATGTTATTTACAGGGTCATCCTGTTCTTCAGAAAGCTTGTCAGTGTTATATCTTGCAAGGCTATTTTGTGAGGTGCAGCTGGGATTCAAGGCTAAGTCAACTAGGAGGAAGCATGCTCAAAAATTTCTACTCTCTAACATTCCCCACTGATTTTATGTACATGAGTCAAATCATTGACTCTTTTGGGTCATTGTTGGCGAGTGAGTTATATTGACCCATGAGGACTATAAGCTTGATAGAATTAATTCTCTGCTGAATAAAGTCAGTGGGCCTGTTTATAAGATAAGGGCCCGGAATGAGGGCCAGGACTAATCTTTAGAGGGTCCGAAAAGTCCTGGACTCTCTGTTTTGCCTGGGCTGTTTTAAGCCAGGTGTGATGAAGCCACGTCGGGATCCTGTCGGCCTTGACTGCTGTGGGGGTGGTCCTTTCCAGGTAGTGGTCAGTCCTTGTGTGGCAAATTTCTTTACCCAAACAGAGTCACCAGGGTGGAAGGATGGACTGGATCAGAAGAGTACCTTGGACATGCTTCTAGACTGCTTTCTGGGTGGACTGTAAAGTCTGTAAGAACTTGAGTAAAGATTGGTTATGGATTTCAGCTTTTCTAGATTGGGTTTCCATGTAAGCTGGTGAGGTGGGTAGGTCAGGGTTTGGAAGAGTCACTAGAATCTGTAGAGGCCCCACTGGTTTTAGGGTAGCCTCCTGGGCTGCTTCATCTGCAACCTCGTTCCCTCTTGCTTCTGGGGAGTCCCCTTGTCTCACATAGGTAGAGATGGAAAGACTTAATTACATCTGGTAGTGCTAGTTGGCCCATCATCCTTGCTCTGCTCATATCTGTCTAACTGCCTAATATATTACCTCAAGGATCCTGGCTCTGAATTCTTTTAGGGAAAATGGACGTTGGTGGGCTCTTCTAGCTACTTCCTGCTAAGGCGGGTCAGAGGTTTCTCTCAGAGCCAAGAGACCCTTGCTATCTGTCAGAGGGACTATGAGGCCTGGGCACAGAAGGAGGTGGGCTTGTGACCTGGTGGAGACAAACTGCAATAAATGATCTGGTGGAAGGGAAAGAAAACCTTTCAGTTTTAATAACT
This sequence comes from Plecotus auritus, assembly GCF_963455305.1. Lineage (NCBI taxonomy): Eukaryota > Metazoa > Chordata > Mammalia > Chiroptera > Vespertilionidae > Plecotus > Plecotus auritus. The sequence continues at coordinate 160,291,989 of NC_137770.1, forward strand.
TCTATTGAAATAGAATTTTTCTCCTCAAAATTATCCCCATGTTTATCAAAAGAGCCAAATTAAGACTAATTTATCTATTGTATTTAATTTGGCCTGATTGTTTGCATAAACATAACAAGAATGGTAACTGACTACCTTTGCCGGAATTTCATGATTGAATCTTAATGTGCCCCGTAGGGCCAGGAAGCCAAGCCATCCAGCTGCCATCAGGCCTGCCCTAGCATCTGCTGAGCCAGGTGAAGTCCTCACCTGTAGTGGCTCTACCCGGGCCCAGGCCCTAGGCCTCAAGGCCCATCCCAACAACCCTTCCCCTTATTGTGGCCCAGAGTGGGGGTCCCACAGGGATGCAGAGGCGCCCCCACTGCTCCCCTTGTACTCTGACCAACCACCAGTGATGGTAGGGTATGGGCCTGATGCTCCAGCACCAGCTATTTTCAGGGCTACCAAGCAGGATACCAGACTTTCTCTATGGCACTCTTATTGGCTTCAAGTCTTTAGAGTTCAGGCAGGGCTCTTTAAAACATGATACTCCAGTCAAAGTTTCTGGTTAATAAAACCACTATTGGAAACCAGTCTTATTGAATTTATGAAAAGAAATGCATTGCCATGATTTATTTATTAAATATTGCCAAACTTCGGAGGAATTGTATAAGGAGAAAAATATACTGACCTGCTTTAAGATAGAATTTTCCTTGCCAGTCCTTTTTATGGACTTTCCAAAGTAATATTTTCTGAATGTATTATAACAAACAGTAACTGTTAGATTTCTTTTATCAGTCCCTCCCTAAGTACTTTGGCATAACTATTTACCCTCTGTTTAGGGAGGCAGAATGTAAATTATTTACTTTTCCTGGCTTACTGGCCTGTATTATTTGATTTCCTTTCAACATTTATTTTCTCCTTCTTATTACATACACAACCTTTATAAATTTTATACTTCCAAATTAGCCTTTAAACCTTCTTTCCATGTCCTTTAAAAATGCATAACCTTGCCTCAGACCTTCTATTCAGTATTCCTTATTCTTTGAAACCTCAATCCTTTAATGATTCCTAAAAAGTAAACAGCCAGAATTTCTTAGATTAACATTTATGACTTAGACCTTCTGTGATAAAACTAAGAGTAGGTAAAAATATTTCTTTTTAAGAGACAGAGGTTTTTAAAACTTAAACTAGTTGTAACATTAAAGATATTATATCTTCAAGTTCCTTTGCTGAATATTCCAGCACCGCCCAAGAATTACCCAGTAACCCCGCCCTGCCAGGCTTGGACAATGAGATTTTCTTTATGTGTATTGGAAGGATTAAAAAGAAGAAAATGGGGCAGAGGAAGATCCACTGTGTTTTGTAGAAAGCCTTGAGTCTAGCATAGTTCAGATAAGCAAGAAACCAAGGAGGCCAGCAGAGCGGGTTGTAGCCAGCAAAATCAACAAAAACCTATCTCTCCCTGCTCTCCCTGCCAACGCCCATCCCCTTTTCTGCTTTAACCATTTACTCTGTCCTTAGGGGAAATAAGGCAAGCGGTCTGAGATCCTGTATAACCAGGCTTTTTACACTTAAGGAACAGCTGCTGTCCCTCCCAGATTTTCCTTCTTTACTCCAAGGCCCCAGAATATCTCAACCTTCACCACTTTTGATATCTCCAACCATCCCCTGTCCCCCAGCCTAGGGCTTCTCTATCTCAGCAGGCTGAGAGTGAATTCTACCACTTCTACCCTTTCTCACACCTGTTCCGGAGCAGTTTTTGGCTCTCTTCCTCCCTCAGAGACCCACTGTAAATTTATCAGGAAGGTCAGGCAGGTCGCAGTTCTCGGGACCACATGATTCTCTGTTTGCTAGCAGGGCTGGAAAAGGCAGCCTGTAAAGCAGTTAATTATGACTAATCTTAACCCAACAAGCATTTGTTTACTTTTCTGGATTGGCAACCTTCACAAATTTTATACCCTTAAATTAACCCTAGAATTCCAAAATTTTAAACTAACACAGCAAAATTATAAATCAAGGAAAAGCAATTAAAAATTTTCTATTGTCTTCTCTCTAAAGCAGGGTTTGCACTATATTTCAAAGACTCTCACACTTACATTTATACACCAGACAGTTGGAGTTTTTGACAAAATTTCTGTAAATCAAAAGCTTTAACGGAGGCTCCATAGTCACCCGCTCACTGCTTGAATTCCTGAAAATTTTTCAAAAAACATTGCAGGGGAGTACAGACAGAATATGAAGCAGACTGAACCATTCTAATGATAGAGACAATTAGACCACAATGACACAGAATAACAAAGACAATGACAACCAACTGAGGATCGCTGGGCACAGTCGTGCGCCAGGATCTGGTCTCGGGAGTAGTGCTGCATCCAGCCTTCCAGAGACCCTAGATGGGTGCCCACAGAACCAGAAATAAGTTTCTTACTGGTAAGAACCAGATCCAGGCGGCTCCAATCAGAGTCAATCAGGAAATTTAGCAGGCGGGGTCTCCGACCTCTACCAGTCCCGGGGCTGAGGGACGTCTCTTAGAGATCTCTCCCTGGGTCAGAGAGTCCAGGGACCCCGGTGGGCTCTAGTCACAGGACCAGGCAAAGGCTGGTTATCTCGCAGGGGCCTCCAAATGTTGTGGAGTGAACACGAGTGAACGACCACTGGAGTCCAGACCAAATTAAAATTTAGGGAGCCTTTATTAGCCGGCCGGCAACTGCTCTCCCTTTCTCCACACAGGAAATCCAGAGAGCAGCCCCGACCCTTTGTGCAGGACCGCTTTTAAGCACATTTACCACATCCTGTTTTTGCAGAGCAAGCAATTTAAGACAAAACAGTTTTTAATGTCAGGGTCATGTTAATTGATGACCATGTTATTTACAGGGTCATCCTGTTCTTCAGAAAGCTTGTCAGTGTTATATCTTGCAAGGCTATTTTGTGAGGTGCAGCTGGGATTCAAGGCTAAGTCGACTAGGAGGAAGCATGCTCAAAAATTTCTACTCTCTAACAATACATGTGCTAGAGTTTCATTCAGGCATGCTATATCACCTTTGACCATGAGTTCAATATTAATGAATCAACAATGTATATTAAATGAGGTTTCCTTAAACATAAACACATAAAACAGAGTTATATATTGATCAGTTGATGAGAATGTTGTGACCACAGGCAGGCAGGAACCTAACCTGTGTTCCCCCTGGGAATGGTTAAGTATTTGCTAATTCAGTGTTTACAGCAACTTTAAAGAAAATAAAAACAAAAAATAATGAGAATCAATGGTATTTGTAAAATTTTGTCTTTTCTCTGTTTCTGTGATATAATACAATTTGATCATGATATATTATCCTCTTTAATATTGTTGCACTTGATCAGCTAGTATTTTGTTGAAGATTTTTGTATCTATGTTCATGATGGAGTTATTCTATAGTTTCCTTTATTTTTCATTTTTTTATTTTTTGGCTTTTAAAGTAACATTTATTTTTTTAAAGTTAACATGTGCATATTTAGGAAACTTAAAAACACAAGGAAACAAAGCCATCCATAATAACAAGCAGTTTACAGTCTGACGTGTCCTTCTAAGTTCTGTATATCTATACAACTAAGCTTTCATTTTTATGTAATAAAGATGGTACAGTTATGTATCATGTTTTCTCACACATCATGAATATTTACCATTTCAAAGTCCCAAAGCTATGAAGAAAATGTAATCCTGCCTTAGTTGGTGACAAAAATTTCATAAAGGACAAAAATAGTAACAGGCCTCTAGATAAAAGATATTCTCAAAGTTACAATTAAAATACTGCGTTCCTTTAATATTCCATTAAAAATGAGACCCAAAGCAAGAGTACACAAAGTATAATGCTTCTAAGAGAATTATGATTTATACTTTGAAATATTAGCAAGGTGGCAAGTTTTGACTGAAGTACTTAACATATTCTTATAGCACAGCCTAAAGAAATGCACGCACATCAGTGGTTATCACCACAATGTGCATATGAACACATCCACACACCCCTCACATGAACAAGTCCTGATGTCCATTTCTCAGATGGTTCAACAACGCCATGTCCAAGATGCCTCTTTTCTAACAATTATAACAAAAAGATATTTACAAATTGGTTAATTCACTAGCTCTACTTTTTATCAGACATTGTCACCTTAGGACATCTAAAAAGCTCCAATGTTGCAAAATAAAGAACCCTGTCCACAATAAACACAGGAACTTTACAAAAATGCATATACACCTATAGTTATAACCTAAAACTTTCTTCTAGGTATGGAGATATGAGCAAAGAGTCCTTCCCTTTACCCTTCCTCTTCTCCCTCCTCCACCAGGTCTGTGACTAAATACAGAACACCTGGCTCCAAGACGTGGATTAACAAAGACACTCCCAGACAACAGTCCTTCCTAAAAACTAACAAGAGGGCTTTTATAAAGCCTGGAATTGGAGTTCAGTGCAGTCAGGAGCTTTTGTCTCCCTCCCACTTGAGAATGCCAGTCGTGCACTCAGTTGCCAGTCCTCTCCACGCGCACATCTCAGTACCTCTGCCTCCTGCAGCTCCTCTGAGTCTCAGTGTGCTTTTCTCTTTCCTTCTAGTTGTAGAATTTCCACTCAGCCAGCCTTCCTGTGGTTCTGGATGATGTTCGTTTTGTCTTTTAGTTGTAGGTTTGAAATTGTTGTGCGAGGCAGCAATTTAGGTGTTTACTTATGCCACCATCTTGGTTTCTCTCCAGTTAGATAATTTTAATTTCTCTAAAGACTCATGGGCACAGAACCCTTTTTTCTGTACTTCCTTCCCTCCCCCTTCCCTTGTGAACAAGACATCAAATTTAACAATTCCATTCCTCAAATACCACCATTCCTATAAATTAACCAAAAAAAAAATACTTAAAGGGTGTCATTTTAACTCTTTTAACATATATTGTGCACTTTCAAACATCTAGAAAGACTAGCCATCTCAAATAAGGATTTGTTTGATTAAACTGCACATAGAGGCTATAATCTGAAAGTGTCTTCTGAATAGGAAGGAACTTTCTGGCCTAAAACCCTTCTCCTTTTCATCTCTATTAACACAGTGGACAGTACAATAAACATCTGTAATGCATAGAGAGGATTTTAATAATTTTACTTCTCATGTTTTCAGAGCAGTTCTTAGGAATCTAACACAAACTGTACACCATGTATTTGTTTACTAACTACTTCTGTGATACACTGGCACCCTCTGTAATATCTAGAAAGGCTAGATGTTGTAAATTAGAACAGTTTGTCCTTCACATACAGTATATACACAGCTAAGTGAAACACAATGCACAGGCACAAGGGAAGATGGTTAATCTTGCCTAACTATAAACATACTGGTATAAAGCACTTTGCACTTTCTTCTCCTTCCTCCCTGAACCAATACAATATAATAATGTGTACTGCTCAGAGACGTGGTTTGATCATCCCATTTCCAAAACCTAGTATTTGAAATGAATTTTAACAAAAGGATATATACAAAATGTGTTATTTTACTACCTCTACTTTTAACATACTTTGTGCACTTCTAAACATCTAGAAAGACTAGATGTTTCAAATAAGGACTTAAGTTTGTCCACTATATACACAGTAGTGTTGAATAAACTACACACATGTTACAATGGTTATATCTGAAAGTGTCTTCCATATAGGAACATACTAGTCTGGAACCCTTCATTTCCTCCTGACCACCATCAACTCAATGGGTTGAGTAGGCACATGTATCACTTATAGGTAGATTTCACAATTTGATTTTCAAAGACCTTTTCAGCAGACAGCCTTTTGATGAATTTTAACACAAAGTGTACAAAATGTGTTAGTTTACTAACTCTACTTTTGTCATACATTGGCAACCTTTTTAATATCTAGACTAGATATTATAAAGTTAGGACCTATTTATCCAGTATATTCACAATATATACAATAAAGTTAAATGAAATGCATGTAACATATTGGGCGGCAAAGGATAAGCTAAAATTTTCCATCACACACTAGCAAAACATCTTTTTGCAATTTCTTCCCTCCCTCCTCCCTCAACCTAGTAGTAAACAAGTACATAGAGTACACTGTTCGAAGAGGTGGTTTAACAATTTCATTTCTAAAGACAGTATTTTCTATCAGGTTTTAAAAGCTATTTATAAGAAGCATTATTCTACTACTTCTACCTTTAAGTACATCAGGCACTTCTGATTGTCTAGAAAGACTAGATATTCATATAAGAACTTACTTGCCCACTATGTGCACAGCACTGTTAAAATTGAACATACTAACAATGGTTATAATCTGAGGTATCTACTAAATATGACCATGTTGGCCTGAACCATTCCCTCTCACTCCCTTCTCTCCACCACCAACCCAGTGGACAAGTATAGGTGTGTGTAATATTTAAAGATGGTTGAACAAATTCATATCCAAAAGTCATTTACACAAGACAAGCTTTCCTATGAATTTCAACACAAAGTGTACAAAATATGATAATTTTACTAACTACTTTGTCATATACTTGCAACCTCTTTAACATCTAAATACTAGCTATTGCAATTTTAGGACTTATTTGTCCATTATATACACAGCAAAACAAAATGCACATAACATATAAAAATGGTTTTATCTGAAAATGTCCAAATATGAACACACTAGCATATTACCTTTTGCAATTCTTTCCCTCCCACCTCCTCCAAACTACTGAACAAATATCGACTATAGTATATTGCTCACAGAGGTGGTTTAACAATTCTATTCCCAAAAGATAGTATTTCCTATGAATTTTAGTAAAAAGATATCTACAAAAGTGTTATTTTACTCCCTCTACATTTAACATATATTGAGCACTTCTACACATCTAGATGGACTAGATGTTTCAAAAAAGGACTTAATTTGTCCACTATATATACAGCAGTTTTGAATAAACTGTACACATTTAACAGTTATAATCTGAAAGTGTCTTTGAAATATGAACATTGTAGCCTAAGACAATCTTTCCCTTCTTCCCATCCTCCACCAACCATGTAGGCTTAATGCTCAAATATTCAGAAGACAATCTTTCCTAGAAATTTTAGCACAAATGTAAAAAATGCATTAGTTTACTAACTACTTTTGTCATACACTGGCAACCTCTTTAATATCTAGAAAGACTAGATGTTGTAAATTAGGACTCATTTGTCCATTATATACACTATATACACAGCTAAGTAAAACTAAATGCATGAACATAAAGGACAATGGTTAATCTGCCTCATTTTGAAACACACTGGCATCCAGCTCTTTGCCCTTCCTTCTCCCTTGAACCAGTGCACAAATGTGTACTGTCAAAGACGTGGTGTGGCCATTTCCCAAAATAAGAGTATTTGATATGAATTTTAACAAGATATTTCCTAAAATGTCTTCTTTTTTTTTTTTTACTACCTCTACTTTTATCAGGCACTTCAGAACATATAGAAAGATAGGTATTTCAAAAAAGTAGTTGGCATTGTCAACTATTATACAATAGTTAGGAATAAAATTCACACATAAAACAATGCAATGGTTATAATACGAAAATGTCTTCTAAATATGACCAGTCTGTCATAGAACCTTCTTTTCTTCCTCCTCAAGGTCTTCTCTCCAGGTCCTCTAACCACGGGGCAAACATGGATGTGTGTCACTCCTGATGCCACATGCCGTTTCTAGAGGTAGTCTGACAATTCCATCTCAAAGTCATTTCTAGAACACATTTCTTTTGATATATTTTTTTCAATGGGCTCTTGCAAGACGTGTGATTTTCTAACTCTACTTTATCATACGTTGGCAACCTCTTTACATCTAGAAGGCCTAGATGTAGCGAAGTTCTCCTTTGGAAGGTTAGGGGGAAAGTTGAGAGCAGCTTTTTCATATCATATACACAGGCGCCTATAAAGGACCAGTAAATCTTTGCAAAGGGTGGTGGGCACTTCCTATTAGCCAAATGTGGCATGTTTTTCTGCCATTTCTCTTCCGAAATCAAAGTTTATAGTAGAACAAATACCAACCGCCCGAAGGCCCGCTAACTGCTCCACCTGCCACAGATGGGGCTTCGCTCACCTTGGGTCCGTTAAGGCCTTTGTCCATCGTGGTCAAGACGAGGTGAGGTCTCCTCCAACTGGGACAGAGGAGTCACCCCTGGCGCCCATCCGCACCGCTTCAAGCCCCGAGGGTGGGCGAGCTGTGTCCACGCAGACCCACCTCTCGGCCTCCCTCTGCTCATTCCAGCGGCCGCCATTCTTCTCTCTCATCCCTGATATTTCTCTCTCTCTCTCCCTGTCCCTTCCTGTATGAAATCAATAAAAATATATTTAAAAAGAAAAGAAAATAGCACATTTATTTATTAAAAAAAAGAGTCGTTATGTCCTAACAAGGGACCAGCACATATTCAACATCAGAAATTATGTCCTGAGAACCTGTTTGTGGTGATTACTGAAGAATTACAAGTCACAGTGCTTACTAAGATTTTGACAATTTATATAGAGTCAAACCCAAAACACAAGAGGTAAAGTAAGCATTTTTAAAAGTGTGAATCTGCTTTTCTTAGAAATAGTAAAAGGTGCTTCCAATGGAGATTTATGTTGGACATAGATTCATTCAACAAATATATGCTGATCCCACTAATGAGTCAAAGTGTTCTGGGTGCTGGGGATAATAAGGTAAACGGGGCACATTAAGACTATGCTTATGGATCTTGTATGGTACTGTAGTGGAGGTGGGGACTAACCAGCAATAACCAATATAAACCAAAAGAAAATATCATTAATGACCAGTTCCAAAAAAACAATAGAAACCAGGTTATGAAATACTCAATGAGGAGCAGTAAAATTCTAGACTGAGTAGTCAGAGAAAGCCTTCTGGGAAGATGAGATTTACTTTGAGGAGAAAAGCAGGAAGAGGGAATACCTACTTCAAAGGCCTACATCAAGAACAAATTTAGAGTATGTCTGGGGCACAGGGCCAAGGGAGAAAATCATAGAAAATTATTAACTGGCCAACTCATTTTGGTTTATAGACCTCTGTAAAGAATTTGGCCATTATCTGTGCTGGGAAATTATCAGTGTTATAAGCAGCAAGAGCAGAGATATCGTTGAAGACTATGAATCCAATTGTATTTTTTTTTGAAGTGAAAATTTATTATTTTTTTCCAAGGAAAACAATTTTAAATTTAAAAATGTTACATGCAATAAGCATTAACATTTCAAGAAAAACGATCTTAAATATAATAATGTTACATTTAATAAACACTAATTATTCAAGAAAAAATGATCTTAAATATAATAATATTACATGCAATAAACATTAATAGTTCAAGAAAAAAGGATTTTAGGTATAATAATATTATCAAAACTGTACTAATATAGTAATGATATCACAAAAGTTGTATGAAGTATTAAAAATCTGCAAATAATAAGATTACTTTTATTAGATTCTAAAATATTTCCCCCCCACTGGCTCTATTTTTTTCATCAGTTTATGTTGTTCATTATATTCCACAAATGAGTGAGATCATGTGATATTTATCTTTCTCTGACTGGGTTATTTCACTTAGCATGATGCTCTCCAGTTCCATCCATGCTGTTGCAAATAGTAAGAATTCCTTCTTTTTTACAGCAGCATAATATTCCATTGTGTAGATGTACCACTGTTTTCTAATCCACTCATCAGCTGAGTGGATCTTAGCTATTGTAAATTGTGCTGCTATGAACATAGGGATGCATATATCCTTTTGGATTAGTGTTTCTGATTTCTTGGGATATAGTCCTAGAAGTGAAATTACTAGGTGAAATGGGAATTCCATTTTTAATTTTTTGAGGAAACTTCATACTGTTTTCCAAGTAGTCCACCAGTCTGCATTCCCACCAGCAGTGCACGAGGGTTCCTTTTTCTCTGCATCCTCGCCAGCACTTGTCATTTGTTGATGATAGCCATTATGATTGGTGTGAGGTGGTACCTCATTGTCATTTGGATTTGCATCTCTCGGATGATTAGTGACTTTGAGCATGTTTTCATATGTCTCTTGGGCTTCTTTATGTCCTCGTTTGAAAAGTATCTATTTAGGTCCTTTGCCCATTTTTTGATTGGATTGTTTATCTTCCTTTTGTTAAGTTGTATGAGTTCCCTGTAAATTTTGGAGATTAGACCCTTATCGAAGATAACATTGGCAAATAGGTTCTCCCATCCAGTGGGCTTTCTTATTGTTTTGTTTATTGTTTCCCATCTTATGTTTAAGTCCTTTATTCATTTTGAGTTTATTTTTGTGTATGGTTTACGTTGGTCATCTAGTTTCATTTTTTTGCATGTATCTGTCCAATTTTTTCAACACCATTTATTAAAGATACTGTCTTGACTCCATTGTATGCTGTTGCCTCCTTTGTCAACTATTAATTGAGCATAGTGGCTTGGGTCAATTTCTGGGTTTTCTATTCTATTCTATTGATCTATATGTCTGTTCTTGTGCCAGTACAAGGCAGTACCAGTGGCTTTGTAATATAGCTTGATATCTGGTATTGTGATCCCTCCAACTTTGTTCTTCTTTCTCAGGATTGCTGCAGCTATTCGGGGTCTTTTTTTTTTATTTCAAATGAATTTTTGGAGAGTTTATTCTAGGCCTGTGAAATATTCCATTGGTATCTTAATGGGGATTGCATTGAATCTATAGGTTGCTTTGGATAGTATGGACATTTTATTGATGTTGATTCTACCAATCCATGAACATGGTATATTCTTCCGTTTGTTTATGTCTTCCTCTATCTCTTTTTACATCATCATCAGTGTTTGTCATTTGTTGAGTTGTTGATGATAGCTATTATGACAGGTGTGAGATGGTACCTCATTGTCATTTTGATTTGCACCTCTCAGATGATTAGTGACTTTAAGCACGTTTTCATATGTCTCTTGGCCTTCTGTAGGTCCTCTTTTGAAAAGTGTCTATTTAGGTCCCTTGCCCATTTTTTGGTTGGATTGTTTATCTTCCTTTAGTTAAGTTGTATGATTTACCTATAAATTTTGGAGATTAAACTAGCACAAACTCTCCAAAAATTAATCTGGAATAAAAAAAAAACCATGAATAGCTGCAGCAATCTTGAGAAAGAACAACGTTGGAGGGATCACAATACTAGATATCAAACTATATTACAAAGCCACTATTCTCAAAACTTCCTGGTACTGGCACAAGAACAGACATATAGACCAATGGAACAGAACAGACAACCCAGAAATCGAGCCAAGACATTATGCTCAATTAATATTTGACAAAGGGGGAAAGAGCATACAATGGAGTCAAGACAGTCTCTTCAATAAATGGTGTTGGGAAAATTGGACAGATACATGCAAAAAAAATGAAACTAGATCACCAACTTAAACCATACACAAAAATAAACTCAAAATGGATAAAGGATTTAAATGTAAGATGGGAAACCATAAAAATCTTAGAAGAATCCATAGGCAGCAAAATAGCAGACATATGTCATAGCAATATCTTTACTGATACAGCTCCTAGGACAATGGAAACTAAGGATAAAATAAACAAATGGGACTACATCGAAATAAAAAGCTTCTGCAAAGCAAAAGAAACCATCAATCCAACAACAAGAAAGCCCACTGCATGGAAGAACATATTTGCCAAGGTTATCTCTGATGAGGGTTTAATTTATATGCTAAATTTTTAAATTCAAAACATGGTTTTGGTTAAGTTCATGGATGTCTTTTTGTGCTTTTCCTTGACTTCCTTAAATGCTCTCATTACCTTTTATTGAGGTGCTCCTCCTCCTCTTCCTTCAGCAGTATGGCTCTTCAGGAAGTATTCCTAATGTTTCATCACTTCCTCTCTCTGGCTCCTGTGTCCAGTAGATGTGCTGTGATTCTCCTGTGGCTCATTGGGACTCACATCTTGTTGCTTAGAAGACACAGAAAGGCAAGAATGCTGATACCATTTCACACTGTGTCAATATCTTTTTTTTAATTGAGGTATAATTGGCAAGTAAAATTGGATATATTTAAAGTGTAAAATTTGATGATTTAATATACATATTTATTGTAAAATAATCATCACCTTCAGGCTCATTATAGTTACTATTTTCTCTCTCTCTCTCTCTCTCTCTCTCTCTCTCTCTCTCTCTGTGTGTGTGTGTGTGTGCACGCGTTCACAGGCATGTGGTGGTGGTGGTGGTGTTAGTGTAAGTAGCTAAATTAATAAAGGAAGGGAGCAAAGGAAATCATACATTATTAAGCATAATCAAATAGGGAGCATAATCTACTTCACCAGGAAGCTATAGCTTCACACACTCCAGGGGATAACAGCATTGCCCTGCTAAGGGGAACAATACTCCTCCCTCCTCCATCCTTATGTGGAGGAAGGACCAGCTTTTCAATCCTCCTGGTCCACTCACCCAGACTATGGGGTGGAGAGGGTTAAGCACATATGCAATAGGAGACAAGATGGTGACAAGAGAAACCTGTCAGTCTAGATTGGGGAAAGGATTGGATTGGATAAGGCACATAAAACCTCCAAAAGATCTAGGAAATAGATTGGTTAGAGGGCGGTCCCATGAAAACTTGGGAAGTGGATTGGTTGTTTTGAAAAAGCTTATCCTTCCCAAGCCTAAGATAATATAACGGAGCCTAACAAAGGCAAAACCATTCTCTCTCTCTCTCTCTCTCTCTCTCTCTCTCTCTCTCTCTCTCTCCTGCCTGGTAACACGTGCTCATTCGTTTGTCTGTTCTCCTCCACTGCAGCCATGCGGCCCTAACAGCCACCTGGGGCACAGCTGGGAACACTGACTAAGCTATCCAGATGGGAGAAAGGCTGGACTGGACTAGCCTTGGCATGGCACTAAGTCTCTGGATATTGGCCCTATTTCTGGGCCTGGTTAGTGATTGGACTTTTTCCATGGTGGGACAGATGTAGATGAGACATTGGAAACCTGGGGGTAGCCTTCCATTTCCACCCGAATAAACCTTACCACATTTTCCCACGTGTGAGTCTCCCAAAATGCTTTTATCACGATCCCATGAAAGAGCCCTACCTCCACCAGCAGCAGTGAGAAAAGTTTTACCTTCTTAGTAAATTTGAAGTATACAATTTTCGCCTATAGTCACCATGTTGTACATTAAATCACCAGACCATATTCATCTTTTTAAAAAGAATACATTTTTACTGATTTCAGGGAGGAAGGAACAGGGAGAGAGAGATAGAAACATCAATGATGAGAGAGAATCATTTATTGGCTGCCTCCTGCATACCCCTGACTGGGTATTGAGCCTGCAACCCGGGCATGTGCCCTTGACTGGAATCGAACCTGGGACCCTTCAGTCTGAGGGCTGACACTCTATCCACTGAGCCAAACTGGCTAGGGCCATATTCATCTTGTATAATGGAACTTTGTACTCCTTGACCAATATCTCTTCACCCCCCCACCAACTCCCAGCTCCTGCAACCACTCTTCCTCGCTCTGATTCTGTGCGTTCAACTACTTTGGATTGCACATGGGATCATGCTGTATTTGACTTTCTGTGTCTGACTTATTTCACTCAACATAATGTCCTCCAGGTTTATCCGTGTTGTGTCAAACAGCTGGATCTCCTTTTTTTTAAGGCAGAAAATCAATAATATCTTTTAAAACTGGATATTGTCTTACATGTTTTAATCCTTTGGAAAAATAAAGACTTAAGTAGGATTAGGGTTAGAGGTTATTATTCCCTTTATTGCGTGCATGGAGAAAATGAGACTCTGAGTAATGAAGCCCCTGCTTCATTAGATCAGAAGTGGAAGTCCAGAGGGAATACCTGTGTCATCATAGTCATTATCAACCATCTGTTGAACTCTTACGCAGAGCTAGGCACTGAGTTAAATGTTTTACACATTATTTTAATTAAAGTTTCTTATGAAGCTAAGTTGTCTGGTTACTAACACAACGTTTGCTCTGTGACATAGGTATGATGATTCTTTTCACTTATAGTTAAAGGAGCTGTGTCTTTTCCAGAGATCTCAGAGGTAAGAAGTGAAGAAAATGGGATTTGAATTAAAGCCTGTCTGGTTTGAAATCCTGATTACTCTTGACCATTTTGCTGCACTGGGCTGGCATTTGCCTCCATTTGTTTGCCTTGAACAACATTGGAAGTTGCTTTTTTTCTCTGCTGCCCCTAAACACCTTGTTCAGTGGATGGCCTCCTCATTTAGAAAAATTTTCCTGTTCTCTTAGTAGATGAGTCCAAGAGCACCACCTCCTTATCCCACACATTTCCTTAGCAGCATAGCCCAGATATTATTATTTTTAATTACTTTCCTATTTAATGCCTAATTAAAAAGACTGGTGGGTTGGATGGTGTTATCAGGCTGCTGTTGCTTCAGTCTTCCCTACCACTTGCCCTTTAGATTAGTTAATTCACAGGCTGTCTCCTATTACCATGAATTCTGGGGGCAGAACAATCCTATTTCTGGTTTGCATTAGCATTTTTATTTTGGATACCTTTTGAGTTATGAGTGTGGCATGTTGAAAAGTTCTCCCAAGGTCTCAGATGGTCTCTGTCAAAAGAGTTTCTGAGCACAGTACAAGAAAGAGAGATGAGAAATGGATCATCTGAAACAATGCTTAATCCCAATTCACTTAAAAACCCCTCACTTTGGAATGAAATGTATAGGAGAAACTAGATATACCAGGTATCCAGATAGGCACCACAGCAGGGGCTCTATGGCAGGCAAAGGAGTTTAGTGTCTTCCTGGTGTGGTGAGATCAGTCAAAGTCAGGATGCCCTTTAGAGCTCAGATCCACAGCTCTTAACCAGGATTCGTCCTTCCAACCATCTGGGGAACTCCTAGAAATACATTATATTTCAGAAGGTTTTGACAGGTCTGGTATGATCTATATATATAAAAGCCTAAGCAACTGTTAGGACTGGTTGACCGGTCGCTATGATGTGCACTGACCACCAGAGGGACAACGCTCAATGCAGGAGCTGCCCCCTGGTGGTCAGTGCGCTCCTACAGCCAACTTCTCATGGCTGGCCAACCTCCTGCAGCCGACCAACCTCCCACGGTCCCTCTCCCCAGCCCGCCTGCGGGCCCCAATCAGGACAGGGTGAGATCAGCCCCAATCACCAGCTAGGCCAAGGGACCGCACCTGTGCATGATTTCGTGCACTGGACCTCTAATATATATAGTAAACCATTACCCGAGGATATTTTTTCCATTGATTTTTAAAGAGAGTGGAAGGAAGGGGTAGAGACACACAGAGAGAAAGAGAGAAACATTGATTGGTTGCCCCCTCACCAGCACTGGGGATAGACACTGAAACTGAGGTACGTGCCCTTGACCAGAATTGAACCCTGGACCCTTCAGTCTGCAGGTCAATGCTCTATACACTGACCAAAACTGGCTAGGGCTGGTATGTAATGTTTTGATGAAGTTCCCCTAGTGATTCTGGGGCATACCCCTTGGATGAGATGTTGCACCAGCCCCAACTGTGCAGAGGAAGCAGGCCTTGGGTGTATGGTTATGTACTGCTGAAGCCACAAGAGATTCAGAGTTTATTAAATGGGATAATTCATGTAAAGTGTTTAGCATTGTGTCTAATACTGAGTAAATGATATAGTGTTACTGGGTCAGGAGCAGAGAGGGTAATCCTAGGAAAGAAAGAAGAGGAAGGTCAGGAATGCAGAGGATCAGATCATCCCAAGGGCAGCAAGAGTCAGAGTCAGCATGACAGGGGAGACCCCAGGATCCAGGTTTTAAGGTTGGAAAAATTACAAAGGTAGAGACAGGTTCACGAGGAAGGCAAGTGAGCAAGGGCCTTGAACACTCATCTCTACAGAATGCCTGACCCGCACTCCACCTCTTCTTCCTGCTCTACTAGGTAATTTCTGCTCATTTAGCTTTACCAGTTCCCCACCTCTTCTAACATTATTTTACCAGTAACTTTAGGATCCATACATTACAGGAAACCAATTTACTCTGTGCCTGAGTTCCATGGCAGATTTCAATTTCCTAGGTAACCAACACTTAGATGACTTTCTCTCTGGACCCCTAGTGTACGCTTTCTTGCAACTCTGCAGAGGCATGAGATCAAGAATGAGTCAGTTCAAGGGAGAGAGGTCAATGAGGGAGAGTGGGCATATGTGGGCCCTGATGTGAGTAATGACATGAGTCTCCTGTCTGGCAGAGTCTAACTTTTCACTTAGCACTAAGTGACCCAGCCACCAAGAATTTAATTGCTTCACTTACTAACCCCAAATAGAATCATCACTAAAGTTTGGAAAATGAGATAACTTGATGGTGACAGGTGACAAAATGAGATAACCTGGGACAGACAGAGAAGCCAGAGGCATTGGACACCACAGAGGAGGGAGGAGAGGAGGACCCTCTGGTTGGCATCCTTCCCTCCCTTGCTCTCGGTACCAGGCTCTGACTGTGCCCTTCTGGCCCCACCTGTGGACTGAGATGCAAATGAAAGCAAACATCTTTCCCTGCTCAGGATCCGAGGCTGACATTTGGTTTCTAATTTTTGGTCCAAGTGTCCCTTTTTTTACACAAGAGTAACAAGTAATGTATTCATTTGCTCAAACATGAAAATGAAAAATTGAGAATTTAGCTTTAGTGCTTGTCTTGTGCACATGGATTTTAGAATCAGCATCAGTTTTGATGATTGTTTTTGTTCTTTGCCTGCTTCTATCTCTTTCCCAGTTTAATCTTTCACCCTCTTCTTTTCTTCCTCTCTCATTTTTTTTATTTATAGTTTCATCTCTTTACTTGCTTTCTCACCCACTTTTCTCTTTTTCCTCCATTTTCTTTGGGGAGATGGATAGAATCTTGGAATGGAAGTCAGGAATTCTATGTTCTAATGTGAGTGCTATCAGGAGCTAGTTGTGTGACCTTGGGCAAGTCAGCTCTCCTCTCTGGGTCTTAGTATTTTTTTCTACAAAATGAGGGAGTGGACTAGATGGATTCTGACAACCCTTCTAACCTCTCCTCTTCTTTCATATGTCAGCTCACTCTTCCATGGGACTTAGCTCTACAGTATCTCTCTCTACCCTCCTATTCCCAACACCTCCTCCCTCCCAGCCTGGCCCCGTACACTCTTCTCATGCATTCAGGTGTTCAATAGCCAGGTGCTGAGACCAGTATGCTTGGACTCTATAATGTTCTCAGATGCTCCTCAGGCCAAGAAAGAAAGGAAACATTTGGTGGCTCTCATTGGGAGGTTTAACTATTTAAATGGTTAATCTGGCTTTTCCCAAGAAGTGCTGCTTGAAGACACAGAGGGCCTCTTAGCAAGGCTCACTTGGGGCAGGATGAGCTGTCAACTTGCTGTTCAGGTAACTATCGTCCGGCAACACTATGACCTCCATCTTCACCTTGCAGGTGCCTAGGTAATATTTGCCTTGTCCAACTGCTCTGTTTGCTTTTCTAACCACAATGGTCACAATTGGATGGTTAATGAGGCAAAAGGTACTTTTCTGGGTGATTAAACTCTCAGTAACGATGAAGCATTAGATCAGGCTGTCTCTGAGTTCTCATTTGCCTGGAGGGATAGACTAGTTAGGAAGCCCTACTCACTGGCATTTTCTAAGGGTCTGGGGTAAGTTTGGCACATTCATCTGGGATGAAAGGTTTGCTGTTCATGAAGTGTAAGGGGGAGGGTGTGGCCATTGTGTTTGATGATTTGTCTATAATTCTAGAAATTCTCAGTTGGCAGGATGGTTCATAGCTGTGCCCCCTCACTAGGAATTTCCCCTGGAAGCAGAAAACTGCCCACCCTGCAGAGGGGATTCACTGCTAGTGACTGCTGATGCAAGCATGCGAAGGCCCAATCCTCCTTGCTTTTATATGGGATAACCCAGAAAGACCATCCCAAATCTAGAGCTCTCCATTGGATTACAGAAGCCTCAGTTGCAACTGCTTGTGGGTCATCTGCTCCCTTGCCCAATCTTGCCTTCCTCATACCTTTACAGCTGTATATTCCAAGAATATTCACCCCCAAACTTCTGCATGTAGCTCTCAGGTTCTGGGTCTTTCTAGAGACCCTAAATTCAGACACACAGAAGACACACACATACTGCATAGTCTCCTCTGGTACTCAAGGCTCTTAGTGCAGGCTGGTGCTCCACGTCTCCACCTTCTTCATGTGCCTGACACAGAGTGCTCATGGATGTTCATCAAGTGAATGAATGAATGAATGAATGAATAAATGAAGACTGAAGTTTAGAATTGTGCTTTGTTCTTCAACTGAGCTTTACATTCTAACACTTCTCAGACATATCAAAGTGAAGCGAGAAAAAATGATAAAAAGTTCATTTTAAGGTAAGTACTGAGAGAGTGGAAAATGACTTTGGGGAGCACAATCTTAAGATATTACAACTCTTACAATACTGTCTGGCATGGTTGTTATATTTTCAACAAAAAGACATCAGGTTAGACAGGTGGGGAGTGGGACCCAATCACCAGGGAAACTTTGATCATGTGGTTAAGAAGTGTCTGCCAGGTTTGTCCACAGTAAAATTACTTTTTTTGTGAAATACCTTTTGTATTTGCAGAGCCAAGCCAGCAAGAGAACCACACAGCTCTGCTGGTCTGACTGTCTCTGAGTGGCTGTGAGTCCATGTATTCTTCTAAATTCTCCTATCCGACTACATCAGGGCTAGTTCCTGCTTGAACCCTGCCCACTGTACTAACTGTTGGGAACTTAGTCCAAGTTCCTCCTTTATCTTCTGCTCACTAGACAGCAGGTATTGGGTCTGAGCCCCTCTGCCTGGGGCTGCACATCGTAGAACGCTGGGTCTTAGACAGAGAAGCCATGAGAGGTTGTGGGTATCCTATATAATAAAGAGGTAATATGCAAATTAACCCTCACACTATAACAACATCACAAGATGGCGGCACGCACAGCAGGGGCAGGGCTGGCTGCTGAGTGCTACTGCTGCCACAGTTTCCACAGCCCCACAGGGGGGAGGGCAGTTGGAGGTGCAGGGGAACAGTTAGGGGGTGATCAGGCTGGCAGGCAGAAGTGGTTAGGGGCATTCAGGCAGGCAGGCAGGCAAGCAGTTAGGAGCCAGCAGCATCAGTCTCTATATCCACAGTTATTATCTGAGCAGCCACAGGCTGCCTCCTAGCGTCACTGCCTTACATCGTAGTGGTACCTGAGCTCTCTGGCTCAGCAGCTTCTCTGGTCTCTCCTACCCAGCTGCTCTCTCTAGCAGACTTCTTCACACACTTCATTCTAGCTGCTCTCTCTCCATACTTCAGCAGTCTTCTCACTCCCGCCTCAGCCTACTCCACTAACTAGATGGTCAGTAACCTACTTTTATACTATTTAGACAAAGAAAGATTCATGCCAACAGTGACATCAATCA
Organism: Plecotus auritus; assembly: GCF_963455305.1. Classification (NCBI taxonomy): domain Eukaryota; kingdom Metazoa; phylum Chordata; class Mammalia; order Chiroptera; family Vespertilionidae; genus Plecotus; species Plecotus auritus. Next base: position 160,311,326 of record NC_137770.1, read on the forward strand.
TATTTGCTATAGAAGGGCACAGTGTATCTTGTGTCCTTGTACCCGCTCATGGTATCTTGGCCTGATTAGGATTCCCAGACTCAGAGTCCTTGGACATTCCATTTAGGAATATGCCCAGAGCGGCCTTTGATCATTCTGGTATATTGATAAAAAGGCCTTTGTGATGAGTGAATGCGACAGGAATCGCAGGGGAGTCCAAAGGGCTGCGCTTCCCGGTGGCTCAGCCTTATTTCAGACCTACGACATCTTGGAAAAAAAAAAAAAAAGGCCTTTGTGCTCCTACCAGCCTTGATTATCTGGGGACCTGGCATGGTTCCCACAGTATTTCACAAATAACTTGTGTGGAGATACTTTGGGTGTCTGTAAATATTTTGTTACTCCTCAAAATTTCTCCTACTAGATTTGATGATTCTTGCATGAATCAATTATTATTATGTTGTCTGCCAAAGGATGATATTCTTATTTTGTCATTCTTTCTACATTGATAAATAAAGGTACTTAAAGCCAAACCAAACAAACAAACAAGGGAAAAGGAAAAGCTTTTATTTTGGTGCTTAATTTTCCCAGATTAGGTCAGTGGTACCATTTCAAGCTGAGTTTATGTGTTTTGACCTGTCCCCACTATTCTTTGAGCACTTCTTTATTCTCTGGACAACAAGATGTTCCAAACTCATCCTGTAGTTTTCTGCCTCAGCTCTAAAATCAGCCATTTTTACTAATAAAAGGGTAATATGCTAATTAGATCAGATGTCTTCCAGACATCCTTCCTGACAAAGCTGGGGGTGTGGCCGGCCTGCAAACCCCTGGCGACCCCTCGCCCAGGCCGTTCCCAACCCAGCAAGGACCCCCACCCAGATAGGGGGCATGGGGTCTTGTAAACCACCCCCCAGCTCCTCGCCCAGGCTAGCCCCGCCCCCCAGTGGGGACCCCCACCTTGATCGGGGGTATGGCCAGCCTGAAAACCGCTGGTGGCCCCTTGCCAAGACCGGCCCCATCCCAGTGGAGACCCCCCACCCCGATCCGGGGCCCACTTCAGGGAAGACCAGCCGGCCCCCACCCATGCACCAGGCCTCTATCCTATATAATAAAAGGGTAATATGCAAATTGACCCTAACGGCAGAACAACCAGAACGACTGCTGGACCAGTTACTATGAGGCACCCTGACCACCTTTTGGTCCCTTTCCCTGACTGGCAGGTTCCGATTGCCTGATGGCCACCTGCGGTGGAGGTGGGGCTGGCGAGCGGGCGGAAACAGCCGATCTCTTGGTCCCTTCCCCTGGCCATCAGGCACCGATCACCTGATGGTGAATGGGGAACTGGGGGTGGGTGGTGGCAGGGGTCGAGGCTGGCTGCGGGCACCTGGGGAAGATGGCCCTGATCGCAGGCCAGGCTTAGGGACCATACATGCACATGAATTTCATGCACTGGGTCTCTAGTCTATACTAATAAAAGAGTAATATGCTAATTAGACCGGACGTCATCTGGACATCCTTCCGGACAAAGCCATGGTAGCAGGGGTTCAGGCAGAGGTGGTTAGGGGCAATCAGGCTGGCAGGGGAGCAAGCAGTTAGGGGCGATCAGGCTGGCAGAGGAGGGCAGTTAGGGGCAATCAGGCTGGCAGGGGAGGGCAGTTAGGGATGATCAGGCTGGTAGGGGAGGGCAGTTAGGACAACCCCTGAGGGGTCCCAGATTGGAGAGGGTGCAGGCTGGGCTGAGGGATACCCATAACCCCCCACTGTGCACAAATTTCGTGCACTAGGACTCTAGTTTTTTTTTTTTTTTTTTTATAAAAGCCCTGATTCCTTTCAGCGTCACTGATGTGTAGAAACCAAGATCTGGGCACGAATTGTGGTAGGTGTGCATATTGCTATTGGGGCTGTCATTGCTCATAGGCTCCCTCAGTGAGTAGCAGGGAATCATGTTTGTATAGATATATACATACATACATGCATACATATTTCTGCAGTTCTGTATCAAAATATATTGAAAAGCAGTTCCTATCAATACTTCCATTCCAATCCAATCCCACATGGTTCATTCTAGTTGTTCCCTTTCAATTTTTAACTCCCTCTCTAACAGTAAGCTGGCTCCCATCATCAGTATCTTTGATTAATTGTTCAATCTTCCTGTTTGTAATCAGTCTCTGTTGTCCTTGCCCCTACGCACATGTCCTCCTCATCCGCAGTTGGATTATAACACCTCACATTAGGTTGTCTCCACTGCTGTCCCTTCCAAGTGTATGCCCTCTCCACCCCATCCTTTCCCAGACCCCTGTGCCACCTCTTCTGCAGATGATTTCTCCCACCAGGCTCTGAAAACCCAAGTGGGGCTGTCCTTCTGCCCCTGTATGGATGCCTCCTGACCTTGTTCAGTCTTTGATCGCTTATCCTATGTTTTTCACCTTTCAGGGATGTTCTGATTTGAGCTCCAGCACTGTGCAGGGTGGCCCTCCCAGACTTACACCTTCCTCATTCCATCCAGGCTCCAACACCTCACTCTGGGTCACTTTCCTGATTTTGACCCCATGTCTTAGAATTGAAATGTTTGGGAAGGGAAGAAAGCAGAAAGGACTCAAAAAATCTTTCATAAACACCTTGTCAAGCACTGCAAATATACTGTAAGGATTTTGACTGGAATTGTATTGTATCTATAAATAAAATACATTTATAATATTGAATTTTCCAAACTATTTAATAATCTGTCTGATTAACTCTCTATGTTTAAAATACTTCCTATAGAGATCTTGCATATATATTTTAGATTTATTCTCAATTATTTAATATTTTTGATCCTAGTATAAATATCACTTAAAAATCTATTTTCTTTTTCTTGCTAGCTTTTAGGAATAAAATTACATTACATTTTGAGTTTGGATTCAGTATCTTGCTAAACTTTCATTTTTTTCTTACTTGAATATTTTATCTGCAGATTCTTTTGGATTTTCTACATGAATATACTTATAATCGCTAAGTTATGACAGTTTTGTTTCTTCCTTTCCAATTCCTAGAATTGTTTTTTCTTTTACACTGCAAGAATGGTCTAAAAAAAGGGGATATACACATCTTGTTGAAATTCCAAAGGAGAAAAAGAATATCTCTCTATAATTATTCAGATGGTGTTTTTTTAAAAAGTAAATATCCCTTAGTAGTGTATTGGTTTTCTCTTGGTCTATAACAAATTATCAGTGGAAGTGGAGCTCTTGGGGTACTGCTGGAATAAACATTTCTGGAAGCCCCCATGGAAGGGTAAGATATGGTAGAAAGCTTTATTTTTGTGATACTACGCCTAAGGTTTCTCAAGTCCCATTTCCCTTAGTCCAGTCATAGAAGAAGTATAGCTGTGGTTTCAGTGGAGCTACAAGCAAAGCCATTGTCCAGACTTTCCTTTCCATGTTGAAGCTGGGTCCAGTTCAGCATCAGGCTAGTTACAGTCCATTAGTACAGTGTGTGGGGGGTTTACATGGAGCAAAAGAGCCCCACAAGCCCAGAGTCTCACAAGTCCCAAGAGAGTCAAGAATGCAAGAGAGCGAACTCCTTTGTTTCAGGGGTGGGGAACATTTTTTTTCTGCCAAGGGCCATTTGGATGTTTATAACATCATTTGCAGGCAATACAAAATTATCAACTTAAAAACTAGCCTGCTATATTTGGCCAAACATTTAATTAACTAGCCCCTAATGCCTTGGCAGGGCCAGACTAAATGATTTTGCTGGCCGTATATGCCCCATGGGCCAGACATCCCCTACCCCTGGTTAGGGAATTAAGTATCCCAAATCTTTGGGGGCTTGCAGTAGCCACACCTATTCTGGCAAATGACCTCTGTTTCCAGGTATGACTGACTACAATCACCTTCCCTATGTCACCCCAAATTTACTGAGCATGTGTCTACCTTCTCTTTGTTCAGTCCCATTCCTCAATGTTTTGTAGGGAATATGTCTATAATATTCGGCCTTTTCTTTGCTCCTTTCCTGTTATTAATAACTAGCTAATTACAACATTATGAAAATCACCACCAACTTTGCATTTAAAAACCACACACATTTATTATTTTAAGTTTTCATAGGTCAACATTCTGGGTGTGGCTCAGCTGTGCCCTTTGCTCAGGATCTCACAAAGCTGTAGCCAAGTTGTCAGCTGGGCTGCATTGTTATTTGGAGTCTTAACTGGAAGAATCTGCTTTGAAGCTCATTTACTTTGTTGGCAGAATTAATTTTCTTATGACTGTGATGTATTTTCTCATCTATTTGCTGCCTCTCAGTTGAAGGCTGTGCACAGGTCATAGTGGTGGCCTACAGTTCCTAAGAGGCTCACTTAGTATGTTTGGGCTGCTATAACAAAGTACTATCTAATCTAATAAAAGGGTAATATGCAAATTAACCATCACTCCAAGACAAAGATGGAAGCTCCCATAGCGCCCTGGCTGCGGAGGGAGGAAGGGCTGCGGACACAACACAGGGCTGCTGGGCTGGGGGCGTGCCCCTGGCCACCACCACGTGGCTCAGGGCAAGCCCCCTGCCCAGCAGACACAACGCAGGGGGTCTTCTGCACATGAGCTGCAGAGGAAACACCTTTTCTGACCACTTATTGGCTAAGCTCCCTGTACACCGCCACTCACAATGTTCTTGGTAACTTGGGTAATAAGAATACAAGAAGGTGATCTAGGGTTTTTCCCACACTCCTGGAGGAAAAAACTAAGGTCTGCTGCTGGAGGGGCTAAAAAATGTCATATCCTGCCCTAGCCAGTTTGGCTCAGTGGATAGAGCCTAGGCCTGCCGACCACAGGGTCCATGTTCGATTCTGACCAAGGGCATGAACCTAGGTTACAGGCTCCTTCCTGGCTGAGGCCCAGGTCAGGGTTCATGCAGGAGGCAACCAATAGAAGTGTCCCTCTTACATTCATGTTTCTCTCTGTCTTTCCCTCTCTCTTCCAAGCTCTCTAAAAATCCATGGAAACATATCCTAGAGTGAGGATAAAAAAAAAGAGATATATGTCATATCCTATGAAAGACACATCTTGAAAATGCCTAAAGAAAGTTGTCATTTTTTTGTGGTGAAGGGACTGGAGTCTGTGTTGATGAAAACACCTTGGTGGCAGTGGCAGCAGGGTGATGGGTTTGGCACCTTCCCCTCATCAGCCCGGTCACCTCTGAAGGCTCCCAGTCTGTGAGAGGGGGCAAGCTGGGCTGAGGGACCCCCCCACCACCTGCCCCATGCACGAATTTCATGCACTGGACCTCTAGTAGATTGATAAACAACAGAGTTTTATTTCTCACAATTCTGGAGGCTCAGACGTCTAATATTAAGGCACTGGTAGATTCAATGTCTCCTGAAGGTCCACTTTCTTATTCCTGGAGATCAATCTTGCTACAGCACATGGAAAAGATTAAGGGATCTCTCCCAGGCCTGTTTTACGAGGGCTCTAATCCACACATGACAGGTTCATCTTCATCCACATATGACAGGTTCATCTCCCAAAGGTCCCATTTCCAAATATGATCACATTGGGCCTGAGATTTAACATGAATTCAGGCAAAAGGAGGACACAAGCATTTGGTGTATAGCAAGGTCACTCAAAGTTCTTAGCCATCTGGGCTTTCTCCATATGGCTGCCTACTTCATGAGGCCAGCAAGGAGAATCTCTAACTTTAGGGAGGACTCAGTCTTCTTTTAAAAGTTGTCACCAGGGGATCCAAGATGGCAGCTGATGCGACTGCAGGCTGCAAGTTAGTGTGTGAGTAAGAGAGCAAAAGGAGAGTGTGTGGATGTGCGGGGAGTGTCTGTATTTGTGAGTGAGGGACAGCTATATTCCACAGGACTGTTGGGGACTGGTGGATCAGGTTCCCCTAGCTGGGCAGCTTCTACTACTGCTGAAATCTCTCCCGGAGAATCCAGCTCTGCCAAAGAGATCATATCATCTTGAAGGGGAGAGTGGCTATCATTGGAAGCCCAGGTTTACCTTCAACAGAGGAGAACTTGGATACCTCCCAACACTCTACAACCACAATGCCCAGGGACCAGCTGCCTCAGCTGTGCACCCACAAACACTGAGACTCCAGCCTCCCCAGCTATGGGCACCTAAAAAGTTTATCCAGGGGGAGAAAAAGCAGTGTCAAATTCACGGACAGGCCTTGCACATTCTCACAGAGCAGATAGAAGGAACAGCTGAATCAAACAATATCTACCCAGAATTGGCGAATTAAACACAGCTGGTAAGGCAATCTGTGGATAGAATGGTCAGAGATCACCTACAGAGAGATCTGCCTCCACAATTTCAGCTGGGTGTTTATTGTTTGCATTTTTTTGGATTAGTTGTTGTTTGTTGCTTGCATTCATCTCAGAGTGTTTGTTGTTTGCATTTTTTGGATTAGCTGTTGGTTTTTTTGAGTTTTCTCCCCATCTATTTTTCCCCTTTCTTTTTTCTTCTCTTTCTTTTCTCTCTTACATTTTCCCCTTTTCTCAATATCATTTTTGCACTCTTTTCTCTCCCCTATTATTTTTTTCCTCTGGTGGTCACCTTTATTTGGAGTTATTGGTTTCATGAATACATTTGTGTTTGGTGCTCTGTGCACTGTGTATTGTCATGTTATATTTTGTGCCTTTAAGTTAACACAGGAGAGTGAGAGCTACATAACCAAACACCCTGAGGAGCGAACATGGGGAGACAAAGAAACAGCTCTCATATGAAAGAAAAGGAGGAATCACCAGAAAAGGAAGTAAACGAAATAGAGGAAAGAAATATGTCAGAGAAAGAATTCAGAGCAATGGTCATAAGGACGTGGAAAAGGATGGAAAACAAATTCAACAATATGTGTAAGAACCAAGAGGAAATGAAGAAAAACCATGAAGAAATGAAAAACGACATCACTGCAGTAAAGAACGCAATAGAGAGCATCAACAGTAGACTAGAAGAAGCAGAGGAGTGCATCATTGAGCTAGAGGACAAGGTAGGAAAAAATACCCAAGCAGAGCAGCAACTGGAAAAAGCAGAGCTTCAAAAGACCAACACCAAGACATATTATAATTAAATTGGCAAACACCAATGACAAAGTAAGAATCATAAAAGCGGCCAGAGAGAGACAGAAAGTAACCTACAAAGGAACCCCCATCAGACTATTGACTGATTTCTCAACAGAAACACATCAGGCCAGAGGGAATGGAATGCAATATACAAAGTCATGCAAAGCAAGGGTCTGAATCCAAGAATACTGTACCCAGCAAGGCTATCAATCGAAGTTGAGGGTGAAATCAGGAGCTTCACAGACAAAAAAGGACTAAGTGAGTTTATTACTACCAAACCAGCAATGCAAGAAATGCTAAAGGGACTGCTGTAAAAAGAAGAAATAGGAAGGGAAAAAGGAACACAGGCATAAAGAATAAAAATGGCGACAAACAAGTACCTATCAATAATAACTTTAAATGTAAATGGATTAAATGCCCCAATCAAAAGACATAAGGTAACTAATTGGATAACAAAACATGACCCATATATCTGCTGTCTACAGGAGACCCACCTCAGAACAAAGGACTCACACAGACTGATGGTGAAAAGATGGAAAAAGGTTTTTCAGGCCAATGGAAATGAAAAAAAAGCTGGGGTAGCAATACTTATATCTGACAAATTAGACCTCAAAGTGAAGGCCATAACAAGAGATAAGGAAGTTCACTTCATATTCTAAAGGGAGAAATCCAACAAGAAGATATAAATCTAGTAAACATATATGTACCCAATAGAGGAGCACCCAAAAACATAAAAATGAAGCAAAACAAAATAAAAAAAACTTCTGGAGGATATAAAGGGAGAAATTAACAGCAATACAGTCATAGTAGGGGACTTTAATACCCCACTAACAACACTGGATAAATCCTCTAAACAAAAAATCAGCAAAGAAACATCAATCCTAAGTGACTCACTAGATCAGATGGAATTAATTGACATCTTCAGAACATTTCACCCCAAAACCACAGAATATACAGTCTTCTCAAGTGCACATGGGTATTTTCAAAGAAAGACCACATATTGGGACACAGGCAAAGTCTCTTCAAATTTAAGAAGATAGAAATCATATGAAGCATCTTCTCATATCACAGTGGCATAAAATTAGAAATCAACTACAATAAAAACAATCCAAAAAAATCAAACACCTGGAGGCTAAATAGCATGCTATTAAACAATTATTGGGTTACCAAAGAGATCAAAGAAGAAATAAAAAGCATCATGGCAACAAATGAAAATGAAAACACAACAATCCAAAATCTATGGGACACAGTGAAAGCAGTATTGAGAGGGAAGTTCATAGCTCTACAGGCCTACATAAAAAAAACAAGAAAAAATGGTAATAAATTATATAACCCTACAACTAAAAGAGTTAGATAGAGAGCAACAAGAAAAGCCCAGCATAAGCAGAAGGAAGGGAATAATAAACATCAGAGTGGAAAAAACCGACATAGAGACAAAAACAAACAAACAAAGAAAAAAACCAACAAAAAACACACCACAAAAAAGACAAAACAAAACAAAACAAAACAAAAAAACCCCAAAAAATGAAAGATCACCAAAACTAAGAGCTGGTTCTTTGAAAGGATAAACAAGATTGATGAACCTCTAGCCAGGCTCACCAAGAAGCAAAGAGAGAGGACCCAAATAAACAAAATCAGAAATGAGAGAGGTGAAGTAACAACCGATTCCACAGAAATACAAATGATTATGAAAAAATACTATGAACAACTCTATTTCAACAAAATTGACAACCTAGAAGAAATGGACATATTCTTAGAAAAATACAAGCTTCCAAAACTCAATCAGGAAGAATAAAAAAACCTGACTAGGCTGATAACTACCAAAGAAATTGAAGCAATCATCAAAAATCTTCCAGCAAACAAAAGCCCTGGTCCGGATGTCTTTACAGGGGAGTTCTACCAAGCATTCAAAGAACTAAAACCTATTCTCACACTATCCAAAAATTCAAGAGGAAGCAACACTTTCAAACTCTTTCCATGAAGCCAGCATTACCCTAATCCCAAAACCAGATAAAGACACCACAAAAAAGAGAACTACAGGCCAATATCCTTGATGAACATAGATGCTAAACTCCTCAACAAAATTATAGCAAATCGGATCCAGCATTACATTAGAAAGATCATACAACATGACCAAGTGGGATTTATACTGGGGATGCAAGGATGGTACGATATCTGCAAATCAATAAATGTGATATATCACATAAACAAATTGAGAGACAAAAATCACATAATCATATCAATCAATGCAAAAAAAGCATTTGACAAAATCCAACATATTTTCTTGATAAAAACTCTCAGCAAAGTGGGAATAGAGGGATCATACCTCAACATAATAAGAGCCTTATATGACAAACTTACAGCCAACATCATAATCAATGGGCAAAAGCTAAACTCATTTCTTCTGAAAACAGGAACAAGACAGGGATGCCCACTTTCACCACTCCTGTTCTATATAGTACTAGAAGTGCTAGCCATAGCGATCAGACAAGAAGAAGAAAGAAAAGGCATCCAAAATGGAAAAGAAGAAGTAAAACTGTCCTTATTTGCAGATGATATGATACTATACATAGAAAACCCCAAAGACTCCATCAAAAAACTACTAGATCTAATAAATGAATTTGGAAATGTAGCAGGATACAAAATTAACACCCAGAAATCTATGACCTTCTTATATGCCAATAATGAACTCACAGAAAGAGAAACGAAAAAGAAAAAATCCCATTTACCATTGCACAAAAAAAATTAAGATACCTTGGAACAAACTTAACTAAGAAGGTAAAAGATCTGTACTCAGAAAACTACAGGACATTGAAAACAGAGATAGAGGAAGACATAAACAAATGGAAGAACATACCATGTTCATGGAATGGTAGAATCAACATCATTAAAATGTCCATACTACCTATAGATTCAATGCAATCCCCATTAAAATACCAACGGAATGCTTCAAAGATCTAGAATAAACTCTAAAAATTTATCTGTAATATAAAAAGACCCTGAATAGCCACAGCAATCCTGAGAAAGCAGAACAAAGTTGGAGGGATCACAATATCAGATATCAAGCTATATTACAAAGCCACTGGTACTGCCTGGTACTGGCAGAAGAACAGATATATAGACCAATGGAACAGAACAGACAACCCTGAAATCGACCCAAGCCATTATGCTCAATTAATATTTGACAAAGGAGGCAAGAACATACAATGGAGTCAAGACAGTCTCTTCAATAAATGGTGCTGGGAAATTTGGTCAGATACATGCAAAAAAATAAAACTAGATCACCAACTTAAACCATACACAAAAACAAACTCAAAATGGCGAAAGGACTTAAATGTAAGACAGGAAACCATTAAAATCCTACAAGACTCTTAAGGCACCAAAATAGCAGACATATGTGTAGCAATATCTTTATAGACACAGCTCCTAGGGCAATGGAAACTAAGGATAAAATAAACAAATGGGACTACATCAAAATAAAAAGCTTCTGCAAAGCAAAAGAAACCATCAACAAAACAATAAGAAAGCCCACTGCATGGGAAAACATATTTGCCAATGATATTTCAGATAAAGGTATAATCTCCAAAATTTACGGAGAACTCATACAACTTAACAAAAGGAAGATAAACAATCCAATCAAAAAATGGGCAAAGGACCTAAATAGACACTTTTTGAAAGAGGACATACAGAAGGCGGAGAGACATATGAAACCATGCTCAAAGTCACTAATCATCTGAGAGATGCAAATCAAAACAACAATGAGATATGATCTCACACCTGTCAGAATGGCTATCGTCAACAAATCAACAAACAACAAGTGCTGTCAAGGATGTTGAGAAAAAAGAACCCTCGTGCACTGCTGGTGGAAATGCAGACTGTTGTAGCCACTGTGCAAGATAGTATGGAGTTTCCTCAAAAAGTTAAAAATGGAGCTCCCATTTGACCCAGTAATCCCACTTCTAGGAATATATCCCAAGAAACCAGAAACACCAATCAGCAAGGATATATGCACCCTTATGTTCATAGCAGCACAATTTACTATAGCTAAGATTTGGAGACAACCTAAGCTAATGAGTGGATTAAAAAACTGTGGTACATCTACACAATGGAATACTAAACTGCTATAAAAAAGAAGGAACTTTTACCATATGCAACAGCATGGATGGAACTGGAGAGCATTATGCGGATCAAAATAAGCCATTTGGAGAAAGATAAATATCCCATGATCTCACTCATTTCTGGCATATAATGATCAACATAATTTGATGAACACGAATAGATCCAGAGACAAATGGTAGGGAAGTAGCCGGGGGAGGGGTGTTAGAAAGCAACCAAAGGACTTGTATGCATGCATATTAGCATAACCAATGGACACAGACACTGGGATGGTTGGGGCTTACCAAGGGTGGGAATGGCTGGAGGAGAAGGGGTGAAGTGGGGAAAAAGGAGACATATGTAAAACTTTAGACAAAAAAAAAAAAAAAAAAAAAAAAAAAAGAGTAGTCACCTGACTAAATCAGGCTCATCAGAATAATCTCCCTTTAATGAACTGAAACTGACCTGAATTAATTACATTTACAAAATTCCTTTATGGTTGTCATATTCCAATGGCTAGAGGCAAATAACAGTACCTGTCCACACTCAAGGGAAAGAATTTATAAAAGGTGAGAATACCAAAAGGCCAATATTATGAGGTCTGTCTGCTACAATTATGCTAAGGAAGTTCCCTTCTAATACTAGTTATTTGACTCTTATCATGAATGAATGTTGAATTTTACTCAATGCTTATTTTGCAGCTATTTAATTTTAAAAAAATTTTTGTTAATGTGGGCCTTGGCCAGGTAGCTTAGTTGGTTAGAGTGTCATTCTTATACACCACGGTTGTGGGTTTGATCCCTGGTCAGGGAACAGCAAGAAACAACCAGTGAATGCATAAATAAGTGGAAAAACAAATATATATTTCTTGCTCTTTCTCTCTTTTTATCCCTCCTTATCTCTCTAAAATACATTTAAAAATTTGTTAATATGAATTATATTAGTTGCTCTTTTTAAAGCAACCTTGCATTTCTCAGTTAACTGAACTTGGTTATGATATTTTCGTTGTTGTATTGGTTTGTTATATACATTGCTACTTTTCCCTCTCTGTTCATGATAATGATAATACAATGAATTTTAAATACTTTAACTCCCTTTACTCTTCTCCAAACTTATGTGTATTATTACATCATATTTGAATTCTGCCATTTTAAATTTTATTTATTTATATATATTTAATCCTCACCCAAGGATATACCTATTGATTTTAGAAAGAGGGGAAGGAGAAGAGAGATAGATAGATAGATAAACAGATAGATAGATGGATAGATAGATGATAGAAATATGAATGTGTGAGAGAACATTGATTGATTACCTCCCATTGCTGCCCTGACTTTAGAATTGAATTTGCAACCTTTTGGAAAACAGGACAATGCTTCAACCAACTGAACCACATCAGCCAGGGCTAATTCTGTCTTGTATTTTTTAAAAAACTAGACATGTTTAAAACTCTTCATGATGAATCAGTGTTCATTTAAATTTACCTAAAAAGTTAACTCTTTCCTTCTTCTATTTTCTTCTTACATCTCAGAACTTCCATATGAGACAATTTTTCTTCTATTGGTAGTGCCCAACATTTAGAATTTTCATCAGTGAGAACTGCTAGGTAATGATTCTCCGTTTAAAATGTTTTTGTTTCTTCTACTCTTCGCACATATTTTACTGCATAGAGAATTCTTGGTTGGTAGCTATTGTTTTTGATCATATGAAACCCAGGTATGTGCCCTTGACCAGCCTTGACCAGGAATTGAACCCACAACCTTTTGGTGCACAGGCCAAACCACTACCACACCGGCCAGAGAGCAGCCATGATTTAAATATGTTGTTAGAGAACCTGAGGTCATAGACTGGGTCTTTATTTTATTTTGGCCATAGACTAAGAACAGTTTATATCAGTGATTATAAATATTCAATTATTCTTTATTTGCAAAACGATAAGTTATTAGAGTGGGTTATACTGATTAGTTAGTCTTTATTGTTTTCTCATTCTGACATATATTCAACATGTGCTGTTATTTGCTTGTGCCTAGCAGTGTGCATATGCTTAGAATATTGAATAAGCAAAAGAAAGCTCATTTGACTCCAGGGTCCAATACAGATTAGGGTAAAAGAATATGTAAGAGTAGATTCAGTGAGATCAGTTCGTAGGTACTGTGGTCATCTAACCACAGTATAATAGATGCTCGGGTTAGGGTGGTGAAATGGGGAAATTAAGAAACATGGCTGGGTTCAAGAGATACTGTTGTAATGAAATCAAATGCCTTTGTGATGCTTTGGTTGAGAGAACAGATAATTGAATCTAAAATACAATATTTTAGATTTCTGCCTTGTGCAACTCTACTTATGTCATTTACTAAATAAAAACTGGGGATGGCCTAAGGCTGGGAAGGATGTAGATCATGAGATTAATTTCATACCTGTTGAATTTGAGGTGTTTTAGTGAAGATTAGAGGTTGGGAGAGAAACATAGTTGTGGAGCTAGCTCAGAGTTTGGATATGTGTCCATTTGGGTGTGCATGAAGGTAGGTCTTGGAATGGAGAAGAAGACTGAGCTGAGAGAGAGAGAGAAGTCTTTAGTGAATGAGGACTTAGGTAGCACAATGAAGGCCAATGGGTAAGGCTGTAGTCAAATAGAATAGAGCTTGATAGAAAGGGAGTGCAGCAATGGTCCGAAAGTGTTGATGGGAACAAAGTGCTCACCTTTTACCCTGAAGTATCTGGGATGAGAGTGAATAAATAATAGCCATTTGGAGGCTTAGAGAAAGCAGGCTCCCCAGGGTGGCCAGGTTTTGATTAAACCAAGGTAGTAGAAGAAATGCTCTAGAGTAGTCAAGGTTATGGGACATCTATATAATGGAAAAGTTTAAAAGGTGTTTCAGAAGTCCCTGACTTCCCAGCTTCTTAATTCTCTTTCCCTTACTATCAGGTTATTCTGAGTAAATTATCTATGCTTCAGTACTCCCAGGGCACCAGAAACACTCTTCTTTTGCTTTAGTACATTTCTGAAAACTAAGAACACAGAATGTCAAATATTGTTTTTTTTCCTTCTAAAATGATAGTTTGGGGAGGCAGTAGTTACTCTTTCCACTAGATGGCAAGCTTCCATTATTATTAAGTGAAAATGATTACTAGTTAATAGCATTTTAGCTCCAATGTAGTCACTGCATTAGGTTTATGTGATCTATGCTTCTTGGTGTTGGTTAATGCATTTTTATATTTACCACCCACTTTTATAAGGGCAAACTATGACTAAATACTCAAATGTTGGCAAAAACATTATATAGACAAATGTGACACTGACAAAAATGAACCATTAGTAATGCTGTTATCTTATGACCTAATAAACACAATCCAAACTCACTTTTGGAAAGACAATTGAAGCATTTAAGTGACAAATTTAAAGTGGGTTGTAAAAAAGTAATCTATGAAAATCAAGGATCAGCTGTAATAATGCTGTTATAGTTGACAAATGAGTATATTATCAAGTGAAAACTTGGAGTGATAGCTCTTTTCTGGCTGTTCTAGATAAATAAATTGGTGAAATCAAGAGGCAACATGAGAAAATTTCCTTTTTAAAAAAACGTATATTCTGAATAGAAAAATAGATTTCTATGTTCATAGTCCTTGTTAATAAAGCAGATAAATGCCCAACCAGCATGGCTCAGTGGTTGAGCATTGACCTATGAACCAGAAGGTCACAGTTCAATTTAATGCCCAGGTGTGGGTTGCGGGCTCCATCCCCAGTGTGGGCTATGCAGGAGGCAGATGATCAGTGAATCTCTCTCATCATTGATGTTTCCATTTCTCTCTCCCTTTCCCTTCGTCTCTGAAATAAATTTAAAAAAGCAGATTAGTACAAAGTATGCTTTAATTTTTTAAAGTAGCTTTTTTACCTATGTGATAAATTTTGACATTAAAAATAAAACATTTGGAAAGTACAGTAGTGCTATCTTTGGGAACAATGCTTTTAAATGTTTTTATATGCCTTGGTTGGGTAGTTCAGTTGATTAGAGCATTGTCCAGATAAGCCACGCTTATGGGTTCGATCCCTGTCAGGGCACGTATGATAGTCAACCAATGCCCAGGCTGGAGTGGCTCAATTGGTTGAGCATAATCCTGTGCACCAAAGGTTGCTGGTTCAATTCTTGGTCAGGGCACATAAGAAGGGCAACCGATTTATGTTTCTTTCACACATTGATGATTCTTTCTTTATCCCTTCCTCTCTCTAAGCATGTTCTCAGGTGAGGATTAAATAAGAAAAAATGAATCAACCAATACTAAATACACCAACAAATGGGACAACAAACTGATGTTTCTCTCTTCCCCCTCTTTCTAAAATAGATAAATAAAAAATTTAAAAATGCTTTTATTTTTATTTTTTTAAATTAAAAATTTTTTTTATTACGGTATTATATGTGTACATATCTTACCATTGCCCCCCACCACCCCACTCCCATACATGCCCTCACCCCCCAATGTTTTGCATGCATTGGTTACTCTTATATGCATGCATATAAGTCCTTCAGTTGATCTCTTAATTCCCCCACCTCTCCCTAACCTTACCGCTGTAATTTGACAGTCTGTTTGATGCTTTACTGCGTCTGTATCTATCTTTTCGTTCATCAGTTTATAATGTTTTTCATTATCCCCAAATGAGTGAGATCATATGGTATTTTTCTTTCATTGACTGGCTTATTTCACTTAGCATAATGTTCTCTAATTCCATCCAGGTGCCTACAAATGGTAGTAATTCCTTCATTTATATGGCAGCATAGTATTCCATCGTATAGATGTACCATACTTTTCTAATCCAGTCATCTGCTGACGGGCACTTAGGCTGTTTCCAAATCTTAGCTATTGTAAATTGTGCTGCTATGAACATAGGGGTGCATATATCCTTTCTGATTGGTGTTTCTAGTTTCTTAGGATATATTCCTAGGAGTGGGATTACTGGGTCAAATGGGAGTTCCATTTTCAGTTTTTTGAGGAAACTCCATACTGTTCTCCACAGTGGCTGCACCAGTCTGCATTCCCACAGGCAGTGCACGAGGGTTTCTTTTTCTCTGCATCCTCGCCAACACTTGTCATTTGTTGATTTGTTGATGATAGCCATTCTGACAGGTGTGAGATGGTATCACATTGTCATTTTGATTTGCATCTCTCGGATGATTAGTGACTTTGAGCATGTTATCATGTGTCTCTTGGCCTTCCTTCTGTCATCTTTCGAAAAGATTCTATTTAGGTCCATTGCCCATTTTTTTATTGGATCATTTATCTTCCTTTTATTAAGTTGTATAAGCTGCCTGTAGATATTGGAGATTAAACCTTTATCAGTGATAACATTTGCAAATATGTTCTCCCATACAGTGGGGTTTCTTGTTGTTCTGTTGATGGTTTCTTTTGCTGTACAAAAGCTTTTTATTTTGAAGTAGTCCCATTTGTTTATTTTCTCTTTGGCTTCCATTGCCCTAGGGGCAGTATCAGTGAAAAAGTTCTTTTGGCATATGTCTGAGATTTTGCTGCCTGTGGATTCCTCTAGTATTTTTATGGTTTCCCGTCTTATATTTAAGTCCTGTAACCATTTTGAGTTTATTTTTGTGTATGGTGTAAATTGGTGATCTAGTTTCATTTTTTTTGCATATATCTGTCCAATTTTCCCAACACCATTTTTTGAAGAGACTGTCTTGACTCCATTGTATGCTCATGCCTCCTTTCTCAAATATTAATTGCGCATATTTGTTTGGGTCGATATATGGATTCTCTATTCTATTCCATTGATCGATATGTCTGTTCTTGTGCCAGTACCAGGCTGTTTTGAGGACAGTGGCTTTGTAATACAGCTTGAAATCTGGTATTGAGATCCCTCCTACTTTATTCTTCTTTCTCAGGATGGCTGTGCTATTCGGGGTCTTTTTTTTATTCCAGATGAATTTTTGGAGAGTTCTTTCTAGGTCTGAGAAATATGCCAGTGTTATTTTAATGGGGAGTGCATTGAATCTATAGATTGCTTTGGGTAGTATGGACATTTTAATGATGTTGATTCTACCAATCCATGAACATGGTATGTTCTTCCATCTGTTTACATCTTCCTCTATCTCTTTTTTCAGTGTTTTGTAGTTTCCCGCGTATAGGTCTTTTACCTCCTTGGTTAGGTTTATTCCTAAGTATCTTAATTTTTTTGGTGCAATGGAAAATGGGATTGCTTTTTTAGTCTCTCTTTCTGTAAGTTCACTATTGGTGTATAGAAATGCGATAGATTTCTTGGCATTAATTTTGTATCCTGCTACATTGCCGAATTCATTTATTAAGTCTGTTAGTTTTTTGATGGAGTCTTTCGGGTTTTTTATGTACAATATAATGTCATCTGCAAATAAGGACAGCTTTACTTCTTCTTTTCCAATTTGGATGCCTTTTATTTCTTCTTCTTGTCTAATTGCAATGGCTAATACTTCCAGTACTATGTCAAACAGGAGTGGTGAGAGTGGGTATCCCTGTCTTGTTCCTGTTCTTAGGGGAAATGGTTTTATTTTTTGCCCATTGATTATGATGTTAGCTGTGGGTTTATCATATATAGCTTTTATTATGTTGATGTCTGATCCTTCTATTCCCACCTTGTTGAGAGTTTTTATCAAGAAAGGGTGTTGGATTTTGTCAAATGCTTTTTCTGCATCAATTGATATGACTATGTGATTTTTATCTCAATTTGTTTATGTGATGTATCACATTTATTGATTTGCAGATATTGTACCATCCTTGCATTCCTGGGATAAACCCTACTTGGTCATGGTGTATGATCTTTCTGATGCACTGCTGGATCCGATTTGCTAGAATTTTGTTCAGGATTTTGGCATCTACATTCATGAGGGATATTGGCCTGTAATTCTCCTTCATTGTGTTGTCTTTATCTGGTTTTGGTATTAGGGTGATGCTGGCTCCAGAGAAGGAGCTTGGAAGTGTTCCTTCCTCTTGAATTTTTTGGAATAGTCTGAGGAGGATAGGTTTTAGTTATTCCTTGAATGTTTGGTAAAACTCTCCTGTGAAGCCATCTGGCCCCGGGCTTTTGTTTGCCAGAAGCTCTTTTATGACTGCTTCAATTTCTTCCATAGTTACTGGCATGTTGAGCTGTTTAGATTCTCCTGATTACGTATTGGAAGGTTATATTTTTCTAGGAATATGTCCATATCCTCCAGGTTGTCCAGTTTGTTGGAACAGAGTTGTTCGTAGTATTTTTTAACAATCCTTTGTATTTCGGCAGGATCTGTTGTTATTTCACCTCTTTCATTTCTGATTTTGTTTATTTGTATTCTCTCTCTTTGCTTCTTGGTGATCCTGGCTAGAGGTTCATCAATCTTGTTTATCCTTTCAAAGAACCAGCTCTTGGTTTTGTTGATCTTTTCTATTGTTTCTTTGGTCTCTATGTCATTTATCTCTGCTCTGATCTTTATTATTTCCTTCCTTCTGCTTACACTGGGCTTTTCTTTTTGCTCCTTTTCTAACTCTTTGAGTTGTTGGGTTAGGTAATTTATTACCATTGTTTCTTGTTTTTTGCAGTAGGCTTGTAGAGCTATGAACTTCCCTCTCAAGACTGCTTTCGCTGTGTCCCCTAGATTTTGGATTGTAGTGTTTTCATTGTCATTTGTTGCCATGATGTTTTTTATTTCTTCTTTGATCTCTCTGGTAACCCAGTATTGGTTTAATAGCATGCTGTTTAGTCTCCACGTGTTTGATTTCTTTGGGTTGTTTTTATTGTAGTTGATTTACAGTTTTATGCCACTGTGGTCTGAGAAGATGCTTGATATGATTTCTATCTTCTTGAATTTGAAGAGACTTTGCCTATGTCCCAACATATGGTCTATCTTGAAAATGACCCATGTGCACTTGAGAAGAATGTATATTCTGTGGCTTTGTGGTGAAATGTTCTGAAGATGTCAATTAATTCCATCTGGTCTAGTGAGTCATTTAGGATTGATGTTTCTTTGCTGATGTTTTGTTTAGAGGATTTGTCCAATGGTGATAGTGGGGTATTAAAGTCTCCTACTATGATTGTATTGCTGTCAATCTCTCCCTTGATATCTTCCAGAAGTTTTTTTTATGTATTTGGGTGCTCCTTTATTGGGTGCATATATGTTTACCAGAGTTATTTCTTCTTGTTGGATTGCTCCCTTTAGTATTATGAAGTGGCCTTCCTTATCTCTTGTTATGTCCTTCACTTTGAGATCTAATTTGTCAGATATAAATATTGCTACCCCAGCTTTTTTTTTCAGTTCCATTTGCCTGGAAAACCTTTTTCCATCCCTTCACCCTCAGTCTGTGTGCGTCTTTTTTTCTGAGGTGGGTTTCTTGTAGACAGCAGATATATGGGTTGTGTTTTCTTATCCAATCCGTTACCCTATGTCATTTGATTAGGGCATTTAATCCATTTACATCTAAAGTTATTATTGATAGGTGCTTATTTGTCGCCATTCCTATTCTTTACCCCTGTGTTCCTTCTTCGCTTCCTATTTCTTTTTTTTTTACAGCAGACCCTTTAGCATTTCTTGCATTGCTGGTTTGGTGGTAATAAATTCCCTTAGTCCTTTTTTGTCTGTGAAGCTCCTGATTTCACTATCAATTTTGATTGACAGCCTTGCTGGGTACAGTATTCTTGGATTCAGACCCTTCCTTTGCATGACTTTGTATATTTCATTCCATTCCCTTCGGGCCTGATGAGTTTCTGTTGAGAAATCAGTTGCTAGTCTGATGGGGGTTCCTTTGTATGTAACTTTCTGTCTCTCTCTTGCCGCTTTTAAAATTCTTATTTTGTCGTTGGTGTTTGCCAGTTTAATTATGATGTGCCTTGGTGTCGGTCTTTTGGGGTTCATTTTACTTGGGACTCTGTGAGCTTCTTGGATTTGTGTGGGTTTTTTCTTCCCTATATCAGGGAAATTTTCTGTCATTATTTCTTCAAAGAGGTTTTTTATTCCTTGCTCAGCTTCCTTTCCTTCTGGAACCCCTATTATGCGGATGTTGTTTTATTTCGTGTTGTCCCAAAGTTCCCTTAGGCTCTCCTTCTGCCTTTTAATTTTTTTTTCTAGAAGTTGCTCTACTTGGGTATTTTTTCCCATCTTGTCTTCTAGCTCACTGATGCGGTCCTCTGCTTCTTCTAGTCTACTCTTGATACTTTCTATTGAGTTCTTTATAGCAGCGATGTCATTTTTCATTTCTTCTTGGTTCTTCTTCATTTCCTCTTGGTTCTTGCTCAGATTGTCAAATTTGTCTTTAATTCTTTTCAGCCACCTTATGACCATTTCTCTGAATTATTTCTCTGGAAGTTTGCTTGCCTCTATTTCCTTTACTTCCTTTTCTGGTGATGCCTGCTTTTCTTTCATATGCGGGCTGTTTCGTTGTCTCCCCATGGTCTCTCTTCTCTGGGTGTCTGGTTATGTAGTTCTCTCTCTCCTGCGTTGATTTAAAGGCACAAAATACAGCACTACCAGGTACAACTCACAAGGTACTGAATAGAAATGTATTCACGATATTAATAACCTCCAATAAAGGTGACCACCAGAGAAAGGCAAATTAGGTGATAGGAGAGAAAGAAGAAGAGGAAAAAGAAAGAACGAAAAAAAAAGGAGTGTCAAAATGAAATTGGGAAACGGGAAAGAAAAAAAAAGAAAAAGAAAAAAAAAGAAAAAAGAAAAAAAAAAGTAAGAGAGACAAGAAAGAGACTAAGAGAGAAATGGGAACAGACTATATATATTGGGGATAAAACTCCAATAGAACAATCACGAATCCCAGCAAATGCCAGCAACAAGTGCCTAGGGATTAATACAAACTACAACACCAACTAATATTGAGTGAGGCAAGGGAAATCTGAAGCAGAAAACAAACAAAAAAATAAACAAAAGAAGAATAAGCAAAACAATCTTACTAAAACATCATAAAAATTCAATATAATCTACATTCAAGTGAACAACTACAAAAGGACAGAGAGAAAAACAATTTTTTGGATAGTTAAGACAGTGAAGAGAGAGGTGTGTATGGACTTTGAGCAGGGGTTTGGAGATTAGATATGTAAGTAGGGTGAAATTTTAACAGGGGGTAAACAGAAAGAATAGGGAAAATCTAAAGCAGGAAAGGGGTAAGATAAACAGGACACCAAAAAGGGGAAGGTTAGGAAGAGAGTGATGGCATAAAGGTAGAGTTGAGATAGAGTAAAATGATGCTAAAGGAATGATAAAAATAAAATGTTGAACACTAATCCCAAAATAAAATGAAGAGAAAATAAAATGACACTTAAAAAAAAAAAAAGATAAAATAGCAGTCATAATAATACGGATTGAAAATAAAATTGTAATAATTAAAAAGGTAAAATCAAGTGATGAAAAAAGAAAAAAAGGTTAATTTCTTGAGTAAAAGATGCAAAAAATTAGAATTAAAAAAAATAAAAAAATAAAAAAATAAAAATAAAATGTGGAGTATTGAAGGTCATTCACTTCCTCTGTTGTTCTGTTTGGCACACCTGTTTCTCAGTCCAGACAGTATTGCAGTTCCCTGCGTTCCACTGCTCTTCAGTGTTGTAAGCCAGTCCTGATTTTAAGCAGGCGGTGTGTCTTAATTTCTCGTATTCCTTTATTTTTGATTACACAAGAGTCAATTTGTGATTCAGCCCCTGGGTGGCAGTATTTCTGGATTGACTTCCGGGTCTATCTATGGCCTCTCTAGGCAATGTTAGAGCCTTCTTTCCCTGTGGCACTCAGTACCGGTTTGTGGGAGTGGGCTGCCTCAGAGCTGGCTCTCAGATGGTCACTCCCTGCTCCGATCCCCAGGTTCCAGAAAAACAACTTTCCCCTGCAGTCTCCCAGCGTGTCCCCAACTGGGTGATCCTATGTATTGGGCTTAGTAATCAGAAGCAAGAAATTCAAGAGGAAAAACCCCAAGTGTGTGAACTCTGGGGTTGTGCGTAAGTCTGGGCACCCTGAAATTCTTAGGGTGTCCCTGCACTTCAGATCAAAATGGGTTGCTTTTTAGAGAGCCCTTCTGTTAGCAGCTCTGAGGACCCCTTTCCACATTCACAGGTCACGCCAGCCCCAACAGCCACGGATTTTTCTAGGCACAGACTTCCCTGATCCTCCAGCTCCCGCAAAACGCGCGTTCCTCTCTCCTGCTGGGACCAGAGACCTCAGCTTATCCCAGGCGAAATCTGACCTTTCCGTGGTGGAGTGTAGAGCTCCTCTGAACCTGTGTGTTAGCGCCAATTGGGGAGCGTTATTCTGGGGCTCGCAGCTGTTCCGTGGGTGCCGCAGTTGTGGATTCTCAGGCTTCTGACAAGCTCCACTTTCCAGTCCAAGATGGCACAGACTCCGCGTCCAAGCCCGCAGCTCCAGGAGGGGACCCAGCCGCAGTGGGGGCTGCCGGGTCAGGGGAACCCGTCTAGCAGTCCCCCACCTGCTTCTGGAGTTCAGCTGTCCCCCAACTTGCCAACAAACACTCCTCGTGCGACCCTCAGCTGTTCTTTCTTTCTGCTCCGGGACAAGGTTCGGAACACGTCTGTCTATTTCGCCACCATTATTCCCCTCAAAATGCTTTTATTTTTTATAAATAGAAATGAATAGATTTCACATAAAATTAAGGTACATAAAATTTGTTTTGTTTTCTCATTTATGGTTTTCCTAAGTTTTTGCCTCTTATAAATCTGCTTTTCTATTTTAGAATAGAATATGAATGAGCAAAACATTTCTTGAGGACTCATGCAAAAGAGCCTAAGAATCTAGAAGAATCTTTATTTATCTATGAGACTTTGGATACCAAAGAGATTCAATTTGTTCTTGATGTGAAGAAATTAGAATTGGGGTGATAACTCTCTTGAGCTAGGTCTGTTGCTGGTTTTACTGCAAGTATATAAATATTATAACACTAGAGGCCCAATGCACAAAATTTGTGCAAGAGTAGGCCTTCCTTCACCCAGCTGCCGGCATCAGCTTCCCTCTGGCACCGGGGACCCGGGCTTCCCTTACAGTCCCGGCTTCATCTGGAAGGACATCTCGTCTAATTAGCATATTATGCTTTTACTAGAGGCCTGGTGCATGAAAATTCATGCAGTGGAGGGAGTTCCCTCAGCCCAGCCTGGCCCCTCTCACAGTCTGGGAGCCCTCAGGGGTGGGAGGAGACCTGGTGATCAGGGAAAGGAGATGCCCCATCACACCTCTGCTGGCAGCACAAGCCTTGGCTGGCCCTGGTTACCTGAGCCTTGGGTGGTCCTGGGCAGCTGGGCAGCCACCATCTGAGGCTTGCCTGTGCCTTGGGCCAGCCATGGTGGATGGGGGGCTGAGGGGAATGGGGGCTCCAGAAGCAGGAGCACAGAGTGGCCTGACCCGCCTGGGGGCGGGCCTGGCCGTGCTGTGCGCCTGCCATCTTGGCAGGGCTAAGTGGACTGGGCGCTGCCATCTTGTGGCTATAGGCGCTGCCATCTTTGAGGTCATGGCAGTCAATTAGCATATTCCCTCCTTATTGGCTGTGGGCAGCCATCTTTGTGAGGGCGTGACAATGAATTAGCATATTCTCTCTTTATTAGATAGGATTATTATAGATTGCAGTACTCTCCTTTTGCAACACTTCTCTCCCATTCTCAACATGGTATCACTCAAGAGTGTGAAACACTTTGTCAACTTTTGGTCACATTTATCTACTTTTGGTTATTCTCATGATGACACCTATTGCAAATTAGCAATCCAAAACAACTATGTTAAAGAAAATAAAGAACTATCAGGATTGAAACAGCTTGTTTGAGAAATGCCCATCAGATATTAAGTCGCACATAAATAATGATTTTATGGCCGCTTACTCTACTTGATCTGAATAAAATTGTGTCTTTAGCTCCTTGGTAGTGTTTTCATTTAGAAAAAATGAAATTGTTGAAGAATTGTCCTTATTTCTTGAGAGTACCGTTGATTTTTGGTAAAGAAATAACGTTATTTGGCTGCAGATAAGCCATATGTCTACATCTGTGAAACTTCATTAAGATACACTTATTTAAGATCCAGATTATGCACATATAAAATTGTATTAAAAATTTTTAAGAATAGTGAATAGTAAATGTATAGGTACAATCAGAATAAAAAAGATTATAAACTTTTAAAAATGCAGCTTGCATTTTTGTGGTCTATTTTTAAAAAAACATTATCATGCTCATTAATTAAATTTATTTCATTATTTTGTTAAATAAAAAAGTGACCCTTCAGAATTTGAATAAGTATATAATGATGCTTGATATTGAAAGTAAAATTAGAACCAAAGCTCAGTCCCCTTCAAAATGACCTTTTGAATTACACTATATCAGAAAAGGAAAATTATGTTTGCTTCTGGTTCAGATTTTATGAATATGAGCATGTTGCTACAGAATTTACAGATGAATTTATTTAACTCAATAGAAAAATTATTTTAGCGTATATTTTATTGGTTTTTATATTTAACCAACTTATATTCTTGAAGTGATTTTATTAAAATTATCTGCAGTTTTCCCAATAAGTTTTAAGCTGTATGTGGTCTTCATTGAAGGTGTTGATAGCAGGAACTTGCCACATATTTTTGCACCATTTAAAAATAATTTTAAGTTTTGATGTAATTTCAAGTTTACAGAAATGTTACCAGAATAAAAGAGGGCCTTCCATATACCCTTGACAGAGATTCATCAGTTTTGTTCATTTGCCTAATTTTTTGATTGCCTCTTCCCTCCCCTCCCTCCCTCTGTGTATGTGTATATGTATGTGTGTGTACATGTCTTTGTGAGGATTTGTGTTTCATTTCTCTTGGGAAACTTCTGGGTTAAAGTTGATGAGTCATGTGGTAATTTTTATGAACCTGAGGAATTGTTTCCAAGCTAACTGTACAATACTAGAGGCCTGGCCCACAAAAATTGTGTGTGAGTATGGTCGCTAGGCCTGGCTTGCGATCAGGCCATCTTCCCCAGCTGCACGCAGCCAGCCCCTTTCCCTTTCGCCACCCACCCCCAGTCCCCATTCACCATTGGGTGATAGGTTCCTGATGACCGGGGAAGGGACCGAAAGGTTGGCTATTCCTGCCCACTCATTGGCCCCGCCCCTGCCGCAGGTGGCCATCAGGTGATCGAAGCCTGCTGGCCCGGGGAAAGAGACTAAAAGGTGGTCAGTGTACCTCATAGTGTTTGAGGGTTTCAGTGTCTCCACAATTTGTATAGTACTTCTTACAGTCTGTCTTTTTTTTTTTTTTTTTTTTTTTAATTTGAATGTATTGCAGTGACATTGGCCAGTAAAATTATATAGGTTTCTGGTATACAATTCTACAGTACATCATCATCTGTATACAGTACTGTGTGTTCACCACCCCAAGTTAAGTTGCCTTCCATCATCATTCATCTACTTCACCCCACCCTCCTTTAGTCTGTCTTTTTACTGAGGCCCCTTCTAGCAGATATGAAGTAGTATCGCATTGTGGATTTAATTTACATTTCCCTAGCACAATTGATAATGAGTATTCTCTCCTATTCTGTTTACTATTTGTGTATCTTTGGAGAAATATATATTCAAATATATGACTCCCAACCCCTTTGGGGGTTGTTTGTCTTATACATTTTAAGAAATCACATATTATGAATACAAGTCCTTTATCAGCTGAATCTTGCCTTTTTAAAACCCAGTCTGGCAATCTCTTACGTTATTTGAGTTGTAGGGTATCGTTTCTTCATATTTAATATTCATATAGTTGTTTTTAATAGCTGCTATTTTGCTTTTTGTTTTCTGGTTTTCCTATAGATAAAAAGGTCCCTATGTTCCTTTTTTATTTAAGTTACATTTTAGTGATGATAATACACATCAACTTATTACAGTATACTTCAAAATAATTCAAATTTAATTCTGGTAAAATGTATTAACTTTATTCTAGTAACTTCTTTTCTTCTCTTTGTGCTATTATTGTCATTTGTAGTATGTGTATGTGTTACAACTCAACAATACAGTGCTATAACTACACTTTATATAATCATATTTTCAGCTGTGTTGGGCATGTCTTTAATGTGCCCTTTTTTAAAGAATAATTTTGCTGGATATAGAACAATACATGGTCAGACAGCTTTTATTCTTTTTTAAAGTTTTCCTGTTTTTTTTTAAAATATATTTTTTATTGATTTCAGAGAGAGGAAAGGAGAGGAAGAGAGAGACAGAAACATCAATGATGAGAGAGAATCGTTGACCACCTGCTTCCTGCACACCACCTACAGAGGATTGAGCCTGTAATAAGGATATGTGTTCTGACCGTGAATCGACCCATGACCTCCTGGTTCATAGCATGATGCTCAACCACTGAGCCACACAAGCCAGGCAGTTTTTTTCTTTAATAACTTTGAATATGTTATCCCACAGATCCTTGACTTCCATTATTTTGTTGAGAAGCCAGCAATTAATCAAAATGTTTGTCTTCTATGGTGATAAGTTATTTATCTCTTATTTTCAAGATGCTTTTCACAGCCTTGACTTTTAGGTGTATACGTCCTTATGTGTTTATACTTGGGTTTGTTGAGTTTCTTGGATCTGTACATTAATGTTTTTCATTAAAGGTGAGAAGTTTTATTTTTTTAAAATCTTCATCTGAGGTTATGTTTCTATTGATTTGAGAGAGGGAGAAACATCAATGTGAGAGAGAACCATTGATGGGTTGCCTCCTGTGCACCCCCACCAGGGGTCAAACCTCCGACCTCGGTATGTGCCCTTACCAGGAATACATCCCACAACATTTTGAGCCACCAGGCCACAACACATTTGAGAAGTTTTTGAAAATTATTTCTTCAGATATACTTATCTGTCCTTTTTGTCTCTCTGCTCCTTCTGGGATTGTCAGCACTTGATGTTGATCCAGTCTCTTGGGCTTTTGGCTATTCTTCATTGTCTTCTCTCTCCTCTTCAGACTGAATAATTGCTTTTGATTTTCAAGTTCACTGAATTCTTTCTTCTACCATCTCAAATCATTCATCCCAATGAATTTTTCATTTCAGATCATTGTACTTTTCAGCTCCAAATTCTATTTGGTCTATCATATACTCTCTATCTTAATTGAGATTCTCCACGCATTGCATCATTTTCATTAATTCCTTAAACATGGCTTCTATCAGTTCTTTGAACATGTTCATAATACCTGTTTTTAAGTCTATGAGCAATCCAATATCTGAAGGAGATAAACAGTTTCTATTTTCTTCCTTTGTACGGGTCACATTTTCTTATTTATTTGCTTTCTAATCTAATTGAATTTCAGCTAGTGTTGCAAAAATAAAATAATATGTTTATTGATTTTAGAGAGATAAAAGGAGAGGAAGAGAGAGATAGAAAATCAATGATGAGAGAGAATCAATTTTCTTTGTAGAGTGTTGTTCTTGTTTTGTTTAATAAGTTGCCTCCAGCAAATTTGTGAAGTTTGTCCCTACTGGAGTGTGCAGCCATTCATGTATCTGTTCATTTAAAAAAATTTTAAATCTTGCTTCCTAAGGTTTTTTGCTGTGTTTGCAATTGCTCAGCATTTAGCCAATGATTGGAGCAAGGTTCTCTACACATCACATCAGGCAGGACTTCCTCGCTGCTGATGGATCTGTGTGTTGGCTCACAAGTACATTCAATGTTCAGATCATGTTCAAGTTTTCCCAGGTTTTGCACATCCCAGAGAACAAATGAATCAGTTGTGGAAAAGTGTTCCACATGTTTCTTGGTTACTCTTACAAGGAAAAACATTAATGACAGCCTTTGAACTGGCATTGGAAAACCTTTGTTAAGAGATTTGGTAAGGTATCCATCTCTCAGTTGTTTCATCACAAAGGAAATATTAGTCTACACATTATTAATTCCATTAGCATAACTTAAATGAGTATGCAGGGAGGCTGAACCAGGGCATTATTTGAGTCTCAGAGAAGCACAAGAGTTCCAAGCAACAACTTTCTACAGGGCATCTGCTCTGGATCCAAAATTAATTTCCACAGAAATGTGGGAATGGGAAATTTTAAATTCCAATTGCTTGTTTGGCCAAGGAAACACAGAAACTCAGAGCTGGCATAACATGTACTTGGAGTGTCCCTGATCCATAGAGAAACAGTAGGGTCAACTGACCTGGAGTCCTGGTGTGTGGTTCCGACCTCTCTGCAGCCTGGTCATGTCTCTGATCCTCATTGTAGGCTGCTTCAGGAAATGTCAGACCCTTCTCTTCACATGTCACTACAGAGAGCCTTTCCTATAAATCCGAGGAGCAAGTAGGGTGCAATAGACAATTCCTAGTTGGGCTGCTTTAGGAGGCAAATGCTTGGTGATCATAGTTTAAACCATTCACACACACCAAAAAACAGTTGGTCTAGCTAGGCTGAGTTGCACATGTTTGGCCTCAGAATTTGTTGTTGGATTTGTTAATTGTTCCTTTACCAATGAAGGCACTCATCCCTCAGTGGGGGAATCCATCACTAGCAGCAATTTCTGCTGAAGGCCCAGGCACTCAGCTTCTGAGTTTCCATTTCCCAGCAATTTTGCAAACTATTCAAGCAACGAAGAACAAAATGGCAATAAATAGACTCAGAGGAATAAATTAAAACCTATATATTTGTCTTGCTGTAAGATGTTTTTGCCAAACTTTCACATTTTTCTGGTGCGTTTTGTGCAGCGTTGGTTTCTGTTACTTTTCATTGTGTAGCGCTTGAAATCATTAGCAAATGTAGTGGGAATGTGGTGAGTTCTGAGTTAGCTGGGTTTGCATTAGCTGTTGCTGTGGGCCAGGTCCTGCTCCTGTGTGTTTCACCCACCATAGCAGGTGTAGTCCAACTGGAGTTGCTGCATCAAGAACTACACTAGAAGGAGTCTCTGTATGCACTCACATGTCTATACCAGTTTCTTTGGAAAATGGAGTCAACCTATTTTACCTTCCTAACAAATGGACTAAAGATGGAAAGACAGGAGTTGCTGATAGAGAAAGAAGGACGTAAGGGGAAATGAGTATTTAGACTTTAAGTTTGTAAATCTTAAAGAATATGGAACATGTACGAGCACAAGAGGCTTCATAATGGTGAAGATGATAAGTTCAGTAAGCGAATTACTGAAAAATTTGGCTAAATGCGATTTGTCGAAAAATAGGCATTTTATGTAATTTTATTTTTAGTGATTAGCTTACTCTTCAATAAAAAAACAAAAACCTTGTTTGCATTTTACTTTATTTGTTTTGTCATCTGCATCATAGCATTCCTCAATATTACATCTTTCTGGTGAAATCTTTACCATCCAGTTTGCCTTCCCCGAAAAACTGCTATAAACTCTCAACTCCTTCACCAGTTACAAAATTACAGCTTTCTTCAGTCTGGTTGGCAAATGTACAGATATTAATACAATAAACATTTATAATGATAATGGAAAAATATTCCATTACAATAAAAAATGAAAAATCCCTGATATGTCTAGAAGTGGGCAGGATTTACATAAGAAAAAGAAGTACCACATCTGTAATAATGTCAACAACAACAAGAAAAATAATCTCAAAAAGAAAAAGAAAAATACCATTCTGACTGGGAAGCTCAGTTGGTTAGAGCATTGTCAGGAAATGCTGAGGTTGTGGGTTCAATCCCCCATCAGGGAACATAGAAGAGGCAACCAATGAAAGTATAAATAAGCGGAACAACTAATGGATGTTTCTTTCTCTCTAAGTAAAAAAAATAAAAAAATAAATACATAAATCTATATATATAAAAACCTAAGTGACAGGCCAACTGTCCGACCATCTGACTGGTAACTATGACATGCACTGACCATCAGGGGGCAGATGCTCAGCGCAGGAGCTGCGGAGCTGTGGTGACTTGGCAGCTGCGGGTCTCAGGTGACATATCCGAAACCAGTGAGGAGGGAGACCGATTCTGGGGTGCACCACCCGAGAACCACCTTCTCACAATCTGGGAACCCTTGGGGGATGTCAGAGAGCTGGTTTCAGCCCGATCCCCACAAACCAGGCCAAGGGACCCCACCAGTGCATGAATTCGTGCACCGGCCCTCTAGTATATACATCTATTATAATATAGAGGTAATATGCTAACTAGACCGGACATCATTCTGGACGAAGCCAGGGCTGGAGGGAAGCCTGGGTCCCAGGTGCCAGAGTGAAGCTGGTGCCTGTAGCCATGGGAAGGAAGGCCTACTCTTGCACAAATTTCATGCATCAGGCCTCTTGTAAATACATCAATAAATAAGAATATTATTAAGAGATTTATTTAAAATAAAAACTACCAAAAGCAAAGAGGAACATATAACAGGACCTAAATAAATTGAGAGACATAACAAGTATCTGGATATACTGATTCAAGAGATTGTCAGTTAAAATCAATTAAAATAATATCACTAAGATTATTTAAAAACTTAGAATACTGATTAAAAATTCATCTCAAATAATTTCAAGGTAAACATTGCCAGGAGATGACGGAAAAGGAAGAATAAAAAAGTGAATCATTGGAACTGTAATATACTTCGATACATTTTATAAAGAAGTTAAAATAGTGCAGTGCTGATGCAAAAAGAAGTAGACCATTCCATGGAGTAGGATAGAAAACCCCAAAACAAAACACACAACCTGAGAATTTAATGCACCGTAAAGTGACAGTTTAAACTAGGTGAGAAAAAGTGGTTTGGGACATGTGAATTTTTTCAAAAGTTCTTAAGTGTGAACACCATGCTCCAAAATAAATCTTGGATTTATCAATAATGTATTTGGGGGAAATAAACCATAAATGTAAGAGGTGGGCCAAAGGGGGAGGAATAAGAGGAATGCAGAAAGATGCTTTCATCTGGAGAACGGGCACTGGTTTTTCATAAATTTGTACTTGCAGACACTTACTGCCACGATCTCAGAAGCCATGAAAACATCCTACTGTCCTTGCGTCTGCTAAATTCCCTGGAGGTTGGCTGGGGCACAGATGGATGTGGAACAGACATGAATGAGGCACAAGGAGATTTAGATTTTTTTTAAATTTATTTTTATAAATTGGTAATTTTTAAATAGTAAAAGTACAATGTATTACAAAATATTTAATATCTTACAACTTTGCCAAGTCATTTATAAGGTATATTTGCCAGTAAAATTATTTTAAAAGATAATATCAGCAAAATGATCTCAGATCTTTGTACTACAATTCTTTTGTGGATAGTAAGTACCCGTATAACACCAGCCAGAAAATCCTTAACACTACTTGTTTTATTTTCGCCATACAGTTTAGGGAGGAGGGCAAGGGAGATATGGAGGTGTGCCCATGTGAGCATAATCCAATTTGCTTTGGAAATAAAAATATTGAGAACCTCTGCTTTAGAGGGTAGCTACCAGGGATAAAAGTAGAACACATCTGTTTTGAATTCTTTGAGGTTTGCCAGATTAAAAAATAGTGTTTCTGAAAATCACTCTTTTATGACCACTTCAAAATAAAGTGTTTGCAGTTGATTTTGGGCAGGATTCTGTATCTTGCGCCCCCCCCCCCCCCCCTTTTTTCAATATTATTCTGTACTAGGGGCCCAGTGTATGGATCCGTGAACCTTGAAAGAAACTGTAGGCCTCGAGGCTGCAGTGGGCACAGGGGCAGGTCTTGGCCCATCCTCCCGTCCCCGATGACCCCTTCCACCATGGCCCCCAGTCCCCTGTCTGTCAGAAGCCCCGCTGCTGCCACCACGAATCCCAAGTGCTGACAGCACGGCCCCACTTGCACCGCTGATGGCACCAAGTGATTGGGGCCAGTTCCAGCAGCGGGTGTGAGTGGGGCTGGTGCTGTTAGTGGGTGCAAGCAGCAGCTGCTGCCCCGATTACCCCTTAGGAGCAGGGGGAGGTGGGAACCCTTCAGGGGCAATCAGGACCAGCAGCTGCCATTCGCACCTGCTGTCAGCACCTGGCACCGGGTGTGAGTGAGGCCGATACCAGCAGCAGGTAAGAGCGACGGGAGGGACCAAGGTGTGTGAGAGCAAAGAATTTTCAGAAACCAGCAAAGGCTCACCCTGATGACAGTGACGAGCATCCGCCTTGGTCTGGGGCCCCCGATACCCTGCTTCTTCATTCCGCCGCGCTGACACACGACATGTTCCGCATTCTGCCATCTGCTGCTGCACCCCCTGGTGGTCAGCGCACGTCATAGTGACCGGTTGTTTGGTTGTTCCATCGCTTGGTCTATTTGCATATTATCCTTTTATGATATAGGATTATCATATAGGATTAGTTTCAGGTGTACAACATAGTGGTTAGACAAACTTACACTTTACAGAGTGGTTCCCCTGATATTTCAAGTACCCTCCCTGGACTGTACATAGATATTTCAATATGATTTTGCCCCCATCAGACTCTCCCTGGCCACTCCCACCCCCAGCACATGTTCTCACGCCCTAGTGTCTGTGTCCATTGGTAAAACTTATATGCATGCATACCAGTCCTTTGGTTGCAGAGATTGTCTTTTAAGGAGATTTTCTGGGACACAATTCCTTGAGCATCCTGAAGTTCCACACCACCCAAGCTCTGTTCATAGGCAAAGACTGTTTTTTTTTCACTGGGTAAGTAACTGTTGAAAGCCTCTGGAAACACTTGGCCAACTCCCAGGGATGTTTGAGCAGAACCCAGATTTGCCCACAGGCAATCACTGATATATATATTTTTTTAATTTTAATTTTGTTAATCCTCACTGAGGATATTTTCCCCACTTTTTAAATTTTCAAGTATTTATTTATTACTTTGTGGAAAGAAGGTAATGGAGGGATCAGGGGTAGGGAGGAAAGAGAGAGAGATTGAGAGAGAGAGAGAGAGAGAGAGAGAGAGATATGAATGTGAGAGAGACTTGAGTTGACTGCCCCTAGCATGCCTCTAACTTGGAACCAGGGATCTAATCTGCAACTTTGGTTCATGCTCTTGACCAGTTATGGAACCCGCCACCGTCTGTTGCTGGGGTGGAAGCTCTAACTAGGGGACACACCCACCAGGGCAGTCTCTGAGATTTCAGATATCTGGGCTTTGCACATGTGTTCTGGCTACCTTTGACCTCAAGGTTCTATGTGCAGGGGTAGTGATGTCAGAGGCTGTTGCTTGGTTACTATGATTCCGAGAGGAGAGATGCTAAACTGCCAAACTGCCCTGCTTGAATGCTGTGGCGTGAGGTGGTTGGCTAGAGAGATCGTATTCGGCTCAGGAGGCACGAAAAGCAGAGGGAAGGTGAGGCTTCCCTGAAGCCCTAGACTCTCTGCCATGGAGAAGGATTTTCCTTTTCTGAGAAGTCCCAGAGTCGCGGTCATGGACTCCCCCACCAGTCCTGGGAGCAGTGGCCTGGGAGCCAGAATGCCCCACTATGAAGAGCAGGATATGGGAGTGATCCACAAAGCTGCCAACGTGGGCAACCTGTGGAAAATGAAGAAAATCCTATTGTTCAGGAAAAGTAGCCTGAATGATAGGGACAGGATGAGCAGGTAATAGGGACGGGGAGGCTGGTGGCCTGGGGTCCACTGGGAGGGGGTGGGTGGACCTGGGGGAGGTGCACCATTGCAGGTCTCAGCAGGGGGAGCGCAGCCTCTTTCAGCCAGGGCACTGGGTTGACTTCCTTCCCTGGGACCAGCAGCACCTCCCTGGTGGACACCTGACCTGGGGTCTAGTGCGCAGACCAAATTTATGAGCAGCAAAAATAAAAACACATGGACTCACTCATAATTCCTCTTACAGAGCACTTTACTGACAACTTTTAAGTGATTTAACTACATATCAATAATGGAAATGAAATTAAGTATATACAACATTTTTATATTTGACTAGAGGCCTGATGCATGATTTCATTCATCAGTGAGTCCCCTTGGCCTGGCCTGCAGGATTGGACTGTAACTGGCTTTTCAACACCCTCCAAGGGGTCCTAGATTATGAGAGGGTGCAGGCCAGGCCAAAAGACCCACCGATGCACAATCAGGGCCAGGGAAGGACACAAGAGTTTGGCCAGCTGGGGAAGGGCCATGGGAGAGCTCCAGGGCATGTCTGGCCTGTCTCGCTCAGTCCCAATAGGTCTGACCCTAGCAGTAAGCTAACCTACCAGTTAGAATGTCTGGCCCCTGGTGGTCAGTGCATGTCATTGCGACTGATCAACCACTCAACTGTTTGCCCCCTTGTGGTTAGTGCACATCATAGCGAGTGGTTGAGTGGCCTTAGCATATCATTAGCATATTACACTTTGATTGGTTGAATGGCTGACTGACAACTGGCACTTAACAAATTAGGCTTTTATCATTTAAGATTTTATACTGTACACATTTTTCCCTTTTTTATTTTTTTATTGTTTTAAGTATTACACATAGTAGTACATATATCTTCTTTCCTCCCCCCCGATAGACCTTCCCCCAGCCTCCCCTACCCCCAGTTGCATGCCCTCATCCCACCCGCCCAGTGTCTTGTGTCCATTGGTGTGCTTATATGCATGCATACAAGTCCTTTGGTTGATCTATTTCCCTCCCTCCCCAACACTCCCCAGCCTTCCCGCTGTAATTTGACAGTCTGTTCGGTGCTTTACTGCCTCTGTATCTATCTTCTTATTCATCAGGTTATAATGTTCTTTATTTTCCATAAGTGAGTGAGATCATGTGGTATTTTTCTTTCAATGCCTGGCTTATTTCACTTAACAATAATGCTCTCCAGGTCCATCCACGCTGCTGCAAATGGTAAGAATTTTTTCTTTTTTATAGCAGCGTAGTATTCCATTGTGTAGGTGTACCATAGTTTTCTAATCCACTCATCTGCTGATGGGCATTTAGGCTGTTTCCAAATCTTAGCTATGGTGAATTGTGCTGCTATGAACATAGGGGTGCATATATCCTTTCTGATTGGTGTTTCTATTTCTTGGGATATATTCCTAGAAGTGGGATTGCTTGGTCAAATGGGAGCTCCATTTTTGAGGAAACTCCATGGTGTTCTCCACAGTGGCTGCACCAGTCTGCATTCCCACCAGCAGTGCACGAGGGTTCCTTTTTCTCCACATTTATACCAGCACTTGCTGTTTGTTGATTTGTTGATGATTGCCATTCTGACAGGTGTGCAATGCTACCGCATTGTCATTTTGATTTGCATCTCTTGGATAATCAGTAACTTTGAGCATGTTTTTCTGTGTTCTTGGCCTTCCTTCTGCCTTCTTTTGAAAAGATTCTATTTAGGTCATGTGCCTGTTGCAACCTGTTTCAATGAAATGTGGGATGACGAAATGAAAGAAAACATACACACAGACAAGACACAGACAAGACAGACGCTGAGCTCGGTGAAGACTGCAGCAAGTTTATTAACTGCGTAATGCCTTTTATACACAAAACACTGAATAGGAGGTCTGTCAAGAGGAATGTATTCTTTGTTCCTCTTAATCTCTAAGGGAGAGACAGAGCAGAAGGACAAATTCTCAGTACAGCAAATCTCAGTAAATAGTTACAGACTTCTTGGTAGGCTATGAAAGGTTGCTCTCATTCTACCGTTAACCGCCATCCAAGCAAGCCTGGGAAAACGGTGTGGGTAGGGGACCCATACCTTTAAAGAACAGATTTAAAGGTCATTCCATGTGGCCAAACCCACCCTTCCTGTTTGCAGGCAAGAGGGGAGCGCATCTTTTTGTGGAATGTGCTTCTTTGGCACGTACACAGCTGGGAATGTTTCCAAGTTAAGCTGTTTGCAGCTTTTCCTCGGCTGATCTCTTCACGTGCCCATTTCTTTCATTGGATCATTTATCTTCCTTTTATTAAGTTGTATAAGTTCCCTGTAGATATCGGAGATTAAACCTTTATCAGTGATAACGTTTGCAAATATGTTCTCCCATACAGTGGTCTTTCTTGTTTTGTTGATGGTTTTGTTTGCTGTAAAAAAGCTTTTTATTTTGATGTAGTCCCATTTGTTTATTTTCTCTTTAGCTTCCATTGCCCTAGGAGCAGTATCAGTGAAGAAACTGCTTCGGCATATGTGTGAGATTTCTCTACCTGTGGATTCCTCTAGTATTTTTATGGTTTCTCGTCTTATGTTTAAGTCCTGATTCCATTTTGAGTTTATTTTTGTGTATGGTGTAAGTTGGTGGTCTAGTTTCATTTTTGTGTATGTATCTGTCCAATTTTCCCAACACCATTTATTGAAGAGACTGTCTTGACTCCATTGTATGTTCATGCCTCCTTTGTCAAATATTAATTGAGCATAGTGGTTTGGGACGAAATCTGGATTCTCTATTCTATTCCATTGATCTATATGTCTGTTCTTGTGCCAATACCAGGCTGTTTTGAGAACAGTGGCTTTGTAATACAGCTTGAAATCTGGTATTGAGATCCCACCTACTTTGTTCTTCTTTCTCAGGATTGCTGTGGCTACTTGGCGTCTTTTTTTATGCCAGATGAATTTTTGGAGAGTTCTTTCTAGGTCTGTGGAACATGCCATTGGTATTTTAATGGGGAGTGCATTGAATCTATAGATTGCTTTGGGTAGTATGGACATTTTAATGATGTTGATTCTACCAACCCATGAACATGTTATGTTCTTCCATCTGTTTACATCTTCCTCTATCTCTTTTTTCAATGTCTTATAGTTTTTTGCGTATAGGTTTTTTACCTCCTTAGTTAAGTTTATTACTAGGTATCTTAACTTTCTTGGTGCGGTGGTAAATGGGATTGCTTTTTTAGTCTATCGTTCTGTAAGTTCACTATTGGTGTATAGAAATGCGATAGATTTCTTGGCATTAATTTTGTATCCTGCTACATTTCCGAATTCATTTATCAAGTCTATTAGTTTTTTGATGGAATCTTTCGGTTTTTTTATGTACAATATCATGTCATCTGCAAATAAGGAAGGCTTTACTTCTTCTTTTCCAATTTGGATGCCTTTTATTTCTTCCTCTTGTCTAATTGCAATGGCTAATATTTCCAGTACTATGTAAAACAGGAGTGGTGAGAGTGGGCATCCCTGTTTTGTTCCTGTTCTTAGGGGAAATGGATTTAGTTTTTGCCCATTGAATATGATGTTAGCTGTGGGTTTATCATATATAGCTTTTATTATGTTCAGGTATGATCCTTCTATTCCCACCTTGCTGAGAGTTTTTATCAAGAAAGTGTGTTGGATTTTGTCAAATGATTTTTCTACATCAATTGATATGACTATGTGATTTTTATGTCTCAATTTGTTTATGTGATGTATCACATTTATTGATTTGCGGATATTGTACCATCCTTGCATTCCCGGGATAAACCCTACTTGGTCATGGTGTATGATCTTTCTGATGTACTGCTGGATCTGATTTGCTAGAATTTTGTTGAGGATTTTGGCATCTACGTTGAAGAGGGATATTGGCCTGTAATTCTCTTTCATTGTGTTGTCTTTATCTGGTTTTGGTATTAGGGTGATGCTGGCTTCATAGAAGGATCTTGGAAGTGTTCCTTCCACTTGAATTTTTTGGAAAAGTCTGAGGAGGACAGGTTTTAGTTCTTCCTTGAATGTTTGGTATAACTCCTCTGTGAAGCCATCTGGCCCCAGGCTTTTGTTTGCTGGAAGGTATTTGATGACTGCTTCAATTTCTTCCATAGTTATTGGCCTATTGAGATGTTTAGATTCTTCCTGATTGAGTTTTTTAAGGTTGTATTTTTCTAGGAATATGTCCATTTTCTCCAGGTTATCCAGGTTGTTGGAATAGAG
The DNA here is from genome assembly GCF_963455305.1 of Plecotus auritus. Classification (NCBI taxonomy): domain Eukaryota; kingdom Metazoa; phylum Chordata; class Mammalia; order Chiroptera; family Vespertilionidae; genus Plecotus; species Plecotus auritus. Next base: position 160,349,094 of record NC_137770.1, read on the forward strand.
TTGTTCGTAATATTTTTAACAATCCTTTGTATTTCTGTGGGATCACTTCTTATTTCTACTCTCTCATTTCTGATTTTTTTTATTTGGGTCCTCTCTCTTTGCTTCTTAATGAGCCTGGCTAGAGGTTCATCAATCTTGTTTATCCTTTCAAGGACCAGCTCTTGGTTTTGTTGATATTTTGTATTGTTTTTTTGGTTTTAATGTCCTTTATCTCCACTCTAATTTTTATTATTTCCTTCCTTCTGCTTACACTGCACTTTTCTTGTTGTTCTCTTTCTAACTCTTAGAGTTGTAGAGTTAGGTAATTTATTACCATTGTTTCTTGTTTTTTTGCAGTAGGCTTGTAGAGCTATGAACTTCCCTCTCAAGACTGCTTTTACTGTGTCCCATAGATATTGGATTGTTGCATTTTCACTGTAATTTGTTGCCATGATGTTTTTTATTTCTTCCTTGATCTCTCTGGTAACCCAGTCATTGTTTAATAGCATGCCGTTTAGTCTCCATGTGTTTGATTTTTTTGGATTCTTTTTATTGTAGTTGATTTCCAGTTTTATGCCACTGTGATCTGTGAAGATGCTTGATATGATTTCTATCTTTTTGAATTTGAAGAGACTTTGCCTATGACCCAACATATGGTCTATCTTTGAAAATGACCCATGTGCACTTGACAAGAATGTATATTCTGTGGCTTTGGGGTGAAATGTTCTGAAGATGTCAATTAATTCCATCTGTTCTAGTGAGTCATTTAAGATTGATGTTTCTTTGCTGATTTTTGTTTAGCGGATTTGTCCAATGATGATAGTGGGGTATTAAAGTTTCCTACTATGATTGTATTGCTGTAAATCTCTCCCTTGATATCTTCCAGGAGTTTTTTTTTTATGTATTTCGGTGCTCCTCTATTGGTTGTGTATATGTTTACCAGAGTTATTTCTTCTTGTTGGATTGCTCCCTTTGGTATTATGAAGTGGCCTTCCTATCTCTTGTTATGTCCTTCACTTTGAGATCTAATTTGTCAGATATAAATATTGCTACGCCTGCTTTATTTTTCATTTCCATTCGCCAGAAAAAACTTTTTCCATCTCTTCACATTTAATCTGTGTGTGTCTTTTTTTATGAGGTTGGTTTCTTGAAGACAGCAGATATATGGGTCATGTTTTCTTTTCCAATCCATTACCTTATGTCTTTTGATTGGGGCATTTATTCCATTTACATTTAAAGTTATTATTGATGGATAATTATTTGTCACCATTTTTATTCTTTACTCCTGTGTTCCTTCTTTGCTTCCTATTTCTTTTCTTTACTTTTTTCATTTTTTTTTACAGCAGACTCTTTAGCATTTCTTGCATTGCGGGTTTGGTGGTAATAAATCCCTTAGTCCTTTTTTTGTCTGTGAAGCTCCTGATTTCAGCTTCAATTTTGATTGATAGCCTTGCTGGGTGCAGTATTCTTGGATTCAGAGCCCTCCTTTGCATGACTTTGTATCTTCCATTCCATGCCCTTCTGGCCTGCTGAGTTTCTGTTGAGAAATCAGTGGCTTGTCTGATGGGGGTTCCTTTGTAGGTAACTTTCTGTCTCTCTCTGGCTGCTTTTATGATTCTTACTTTTCATTGGTGTTTTCCAATTTAATTATAATGTGCCTGGCGTCGGTCTTTTGGGGTTCATTTTGCTTGGACTCTGTGAGCTTCTTGTATTTCTGTGGGTTTTTTCTTCCCTATATCAGGGAATTTTTCTGTCATTATTTCTTCAGACAAGTTTTCTATTTCCTGCTCAGTTTACTCTCCTTCTGTAACCCTTATTATGAGAATGTTGTTTTGTTTCATGTTGTCCCTAAGTTCCCTTAGGCTCTACTCCTGCTTTTTAATTTTTTTTTCTAGAAGCTGCTATAAGTGGATATTTTTTCCTACCTTGTCTTCTAGCTCACTGATGCGGTCCTCTGCTTCTTCTAGTCTACTCTTAATGCTTTCTATTGAGTTCTTTACAGTAGCGATGTCATTTTTCATTTCTTCTTGGTTCTTCTTCATTTCCTCTCGGTTCTTACTCATATTGTCTAACTTGTCTTTCATTCTTTTTAGCCACCTTATTACCATTTCTCTGAACTCTTTCTCTGACATTTTTCTTGCCTCCATTTCGTTTACTTCGTTTTCTGGTGATGACTGCTTTTCTTTCATATGCGGGCTATTTCTTTGTTTCCCCATGGTCTCTCTTCTCTCTTCTCCGGGTGTCTGGTTATGTAGTTCTCTCTCTCCTTATCCGAAATCTGACCCCTCTGTGGTGGAGTGTAGAGCTCCTCTGAATCTGCGTATTTGCGCCAATTGGGGACTGGTGTTCCGGGGTTCTCAGCTGTTTGGTGGGTGCCGTAGTTGCAGATTTTCATGTTTCCGATAACATCCACTTTCCCCTTCCACATGGCGCAGTCTCCCTACTGTACACATTTTTATACCATAATGTTCCATACTATAGAAAAGTGCACAACGAGAGAGAAGTACCAGGAGAACAAACAAATGTCTATTGATATATTTTTTTAATGTTGACAAAGACTTGAAGCACAAGACTTCTGGTAGTTGATTGAGCAATATAAAAATTCAAGCCTAGTGGCAATGCTGAGTGGTTGAGTGTTGACCTAAGAACCAGGAGGTCATGGTTCGATTCCTGGTCTGGGCATATGTCTTGTTTGCAGGCTCTATCCTTTGTAGGAGTGTGCAAGAGGCAGCCAATCAATGATTCTCAACTTTGAATAAAATATATTTTATTCATCAATAAAAATTTTTCAAACACTCTGTCTACCAGAAAATAATATTACCAAAATAAAAGAAAATGTTCTTGCAAAATATTTGCAGTATACGTGTTTCAGAGAAAAGATGCATCTTCCTTTTACAGAGAAGTGTTTGGGAAATCAACAACAAAAAACTGTAACTTGAACATGAACCAAGTACTTTTTGCATAAGTATAAGTGACCAATGGACAAATGAAAAAATATTTAGTGTCCTTGGAAAAAAGGGACTAAGTTAAAAGAGGAAAATAATATTTTCCACCCATAAAGTTTGTGAAGATGACCAGCGATTGTCCTAATACTGATGTTTAAAATTTGAGTTGCTTTTGACATTTGCAATAGACAATTTGGCACTGAGTACCACATTTAAAAATCTACTAGTATACTAATTAAAAGAAATATACTAATTAGACTGGATAGACCAGACGTCTTCCAGACATCATTCTGGACAGCCTTCCTGACAACGCTGGGATCTGGGCAAAGCTGCCCAGGCCCAGAGTGCCTTCAGCCAGCTCGGGCAAAGCCAGCCAGTGCCCCAGGTGCCTGTGTCTGGCCAGAGGGAGGGAAGCCCGGGTCCCGGTTGCCTTTAGCTGGTCGGAGGAGGGAAGCTTGGGTCCCGGGTACAGGGGCCAATGCAGAGACAGTTATGGGCAATCATGGAGGCAGGCGAGTAGTTAGGTGTGATCAGGCAGGCAGAAAGAAGCAGGTAGGAGTGATCATGCAGGTAGGTGAGTGGTTAGGGGTGATCAGGCAGCCAGGTGAGCAGTTAGGGGCAATTAGGCAGGCAGGTGAGTGGTTAGAAGCCAGCGATCTCAATCGTGAGAGACCTAATAAAAGAGTAATATACTAATACTAGATGCTCAATGCACGAAATTTGTTCAAGAGTAGGCCTTCCTTCCCACCAGCTGCCGGCTCCAGCTTCCCTATGGCACCTTGGACCTAGGCTGGCTTCCCTCTGGCCACATGCAGGCCCCGGGGATCTGGGCTGGCTTCTCTATGACCCCAGCTTTGTCTGGAATGATGTCCAGAAGGATGTCCGGTCTAATTAACATATTACCCTTTTATTATTATAGACACTCTGCGTGATTGGGCATAAGCTGGCAGTTGGAAATCTCTTGAGGAGTCCCAGTTGTGAGAGGGTGCAGGCTGGGTTGAGGTACCCACCCCATGTACAAATTTTGTGCACCAGGCTTCTAGTATAGTTATATTCCCTATACAGATCAATTCTATTTATAATAAAAGCTAAGTTATATAGTTTATTTCACTCAGTACTTCTTAAAAAGGCAATGTCTTAATAAGAAAAACTCATTACGGTTATACATACACATAAACAGACAATGATCTTACATTAGTGAAAAATAGATGCAAAGTGTGATAAAATTTATTTCTGAGCATCACAGACAAAAAACAACTTAAAAGAGTTCACAACCACTAAAATAGTAATGCATGAAATGTTGAAGAGTATTCTTGAGGAAGAACAATAAAGGCAAAGAAGAAGAAGAGGAGGAGTTAAAAAATCCTATCTAATAAAAGAGTAATATGCAAATTAACCACCACTCCGCTACACCCACAAGCCACGCCTGCAAGCCAATCAGGATCGAATATGCAAATAATCCCAACCAAGTTGGCTATGGCCACAGAGAGCAGGAGGGAGGCTTGGGTTTCCCTGTCAATGGAGGAAGCCAAGCTTTCCGCCTGCCCTTGCAGGCATAGGCCTCCACTCAAGGCTACAAAGTTTCAATGATAGAAGATACATAAACCCAAACAGAAATGGCAGCAGCCACAGAGCTGGAAAGAGCAGGAGGCTAGGGTAGCCTGTGGCAATGGAGGAAGTCAAGCTTTCTGCACTCCATGGCTGGCCCAGGCCTCACTTAAGGCTATAAAATTTCAATTATAAAAGATACATAAATCCCAATAGAAATGGCTGTCGCTGCGGAGCAAGCAGAAGGCTTGGCTTTGCTCCAGGCTACAAAGTTTCAATTGTAGAAGATAAATAAACCCCAGATACCAGGGCCTCCACTTGGATCACCAGGGCACGTGGCCAGCCTGCAAACCACCACAGGCCCCTCGCCCAGGCCGCCCTTGCCCCAAGGGAAACCCCACCCTGATCCGGGACACTCTTCAGGGCAAACCAGCTGGCCCCCACCCGTGCACCAGGCCTCTATCCTATCTAATAAAAGAGTAATATGCAGATTGACCATCACTCCAACACACAAAATGGCTACCCCCATGTGGTCAAAGATCCTGCCCCCATGTGGACACAAGGTGGCCACCACAAGATGGCCAGCAGGGGAGGGCAGTTCGGAGGGACCAGGCCTGCAAGGGAGGGCAGTTGGGGGTGATCAAGCCTGCAGGGGTGGGCAGTTATGGGTGACCAAGCCGGCAGAGGAGGGAAGTTGGGGGCAACCAGGCCTGCAGAAAAAAGGTGTTGGGAGGGACACAGGCCTGCAGGGGAGAGCAGTTGGGGAGGACCAGGCCTGTAGGGGAGGGCAGTTAGGGGTGACCAGGCCTTCAGGGAGGGCAGTTAGGGGCAAACAGGCTGGCAGGGGAGTGTTTAGGGGGTGATCAGGCTGGCAGGCAGAAGCGGTTAATGGCAATCAGGAAGGCAGGCAGGTGAGCAGTTAGGAGCCAGCAGTCCTGGATTGTGAGAGGGATGTCTGACTGCCCATTTAGGCCCGATCCCACCAGGATAGGGCCTAAACGGGCAGTCGGACATCCCTCGCAGGGTCCCAGATTGGAGGGGGTGCAGGCCGCTCTGAGGGACACCCCCCCCCCGTGCACGAATTTTGTGCACCGGGCCTCTAGTATAAACAATAATATGTCAATAAATATATATCTACTAGAGGCCCAATGCATGAATTGTGCAAGAGTAGGCCTTCACAGCTGTGGTAGCTGCCTGGATCCTTTCCTCGCAGCTGCAGTGGCTTCTTGACTCTGTGGCTACAGCCCTGGCTTCCTCTGGAAGGTTGTCTGCAGGATGTCCAAAAGGACGTCTGGTCTATTTAGCATATTATGCTTTTATTATTAGACTAGAGGCCTGTTGTACAACGATTCATGCAATAGGCTTTCCTTCCCCTGGCTGCTGGCACCGGATTTCCTCTGGCACCTGGGACCAAGGCCTTTGCTCTGGCTGCCACCTTCTGTCTTCGCTCTGGCCGGAGCTGTCAGTCTTCTCCGCTCTGGCCAGAGCACCGCTCCTGTAGCTCCCACCGCAACACCCACCCATGCCCTCCCCCTCATAGCTGGTGTCCGACCTCGGCTGGCTGCTTCGCACCTGTGTATGCAAATTACCCCGCCAACTTTTTTGGGTTAATTTACATACTCCAGAATTTGCTGGTGGGTGTCACAGAGATACAGTCAATTTGCATATTTCTCTTTTATTAGTGTAGATATCATCAATTGAATCTAAAAATCAAAATAAATGAACAAGAAATCTAATTAAAAAATACCAATGAATAAATTAGAATCAGAGGCATGGAAACATGAAACAGACTGCTGTATCTCAGAGGCAAGGGGGAACAGAGGAGGCAGGAAGAGATTAACCTAAGATTTTACCAATGGACACAGACAGTAGGGTATTGAAAGCCTGAGGCGGGGCAGGAACGAGGTGGAGGGAGATAATAGGGAAAAAAGGAGGACATCTGTAATACTCACAACCATAAACATTTTTTAAAAAGAGAGACAACGTAAAAGATTATTCCTAATGCTCAAGTGTTTTTTTAATCTATAAAGACTTATGTAAAAATATTGAAGTCTTCCATTCTTTCAATCCATTTTTAGATGAAATATAACCTGAATACCTATTATGTAGCAGACATAGTCTACTCAGGACCCTTTCCCTCCAACTCTCAGGCCCTTTTCATCCTTACAATCTTCATGTGGACCAATATGAGCAAAATGAGAAATTCATAATTGAAGTATTAGGACATCATCAGGTTGAAGCTTTTTCTCCCTGCTTCCAAACAAAAGTATTTCTGAAGGTAGAAAATTGTAAAAGATAAACTTTAACCGCCCTTTTGACAACGTGTAATAGTAATATGTACTAATATTGATCACTGGGAACATCTACTTTCCCTACAATCTATAAATCTAAATATTGAACAAAATGAGCCATCCTAAATATTTGAATCCTGACCTTCCTTTGAGTTCAATTTTCTTAAAAATCAAAGTAAGAATTACCTTTAAAAATTTTCTTGATTTCCTTTATTGTCCTCTTTACCCCCATAAAGCTATTAAGAATTAAAATGTATTTAAATGCCAACCATTTGACAAAACTGCAATAGGAAAGTTGTAGTTAGCATTATATCTCTGAATGTAAGGTACCATGGATGTCAGTATGTCAGTATTTTTTAGTATTAATTAATTTTTTTAAATGCTTCCAATAATGGTTATAAGACATTCTGAATTAAAAATTGGATTCCAATGTCAGATATTAAAGCATGAGAAAATAAGCATTTTAGAATCCTTGAAATATTATGTTCTTTCTGATGCTAATAATAGGCCTGAAAAGTAGGTATAATGATATCATTTTACTTAATTGAAATGTTGTTTTTGTATATTGGTAGTAATAATAATAATGATACTGATATTATGTAACAATTATTGAGTTGTTTTTTTCTGGGCTAAGAACTGTAGTAAACACTTTGCACAGATTCTCATTAAAGCCAACAATGGTGTCCTGTGAGCTTTCTATTATTTTTTATCCCCATTTTGCTGATGAGAAAATTGAGCACAGAAAGGCCAAGTGACAGCTAATAAGTGAAAGTTAAATTAGGATCAGAACCAAGTTGAGCTGAATCCCCAGGCCATCCACTCTCTATTCAAATAGGCTTCTCCTTCACTAATGTGGTGAGTAACAAGAACTAATAAATATTGTACTTTCTCCAGAAGAAAAGTAAATATGTGTTTTGAAGGCATAGGGAGACATGTTTACGATAACATGGACAAGTGTATGCTTTCATCCAGTGGTCTCTAAGTTCCTAAGGAGTCCTCTCACTTTCATAGGACTGCTCTGCACGTGGCCTGTGGCAAAGGCCATCCAGGAGTGGTGAGACTGCTAGTACGCAGACATTGCCAATTGAACCTCTGGGATATTGACAACAAAACAGCTCTCATTCACGTATGTACTCGCCAACTCGTCAACATGAGATGGGTTTAATTTAATTAGAATAACAATGATTTTATCTCATTTAACTAAAAGCCATTGGTGAAACTTGTGGAATGTTTACTTTGCATTCCAAAAACTTATCATCAATTTTTTGGCATAATACTGACAGGCCATACAATATGAGCAAGAAGAATGTGCCACTATTCTACTAGACCATGGTGCCGATCCAAATGTGAAGGACATCCACGGCAACACTGCTCTCCACTACGCTGTCCTTGGGCACAACACAGCTATAGTGGAAAAGCTAATTTCCTGTATGGCAAATATGGACGTGAGAAACAAGGTATAGATCAAGTAGCTTTATTTACAAAATATTTGAAAAACATGTTTTTACTTCAGTTTCAAGCCTTTTAAAAAATGTATGTTTTATTGATTTTAAAGAGAATGGAAGGGAGAGTTAGAGAGAGAGAGAGAAATATCAATGATGACAGAGAATCATCCTTTGGCTGCCTCCTGCACACCACCGTTTGGGGATCCAGCCCACAAGCCCTACCTGTGCCTCCTGGTTCCAGGGTCAACACTCAACCACTGAGCCACACCAGCTGGGAACAAGCATTTTCTTTCTCACATACATACACTGAACACAATGTATCAGGCCCTGTCACCATGGAAACAACTCCAAAGCCCAGTCAGGGGGCTGGAGAAATGTAGTGTCCATGGAAGTGGCAAAGCTCTGCCTCCCAGCTACCCTTCCACCCCAGAAGGAAGAACTTCCTGTTACGGCTTGGGCTTGGGTAATAGGCTTAGAGCCCACCAAGGACTGAAGGCTGGAGAGGGGTTGCGGGGGGCAGAATTGAAGTGATGGTGGGGACTGGTTGCTATGCTGACAGGGGCTTAGGAAAAGGGTGCTGCTGGGGGTGGGTGGGAAGAGGAGACCTAATACCCAGCAAGGGGAGCTGGGTGAGTGCAAGTGGGAAGAGGAAGTCCCAGTCCACAGGCAACATAATCACGACAGGAAACCATGATAGATGCTATGACAGGAACAAAGATTCTTGGAACCCGCATTGTAAATGTTTGAGGTGAGTTTTGGGGAATGATGTTACAGTTAATTTGTTGAAGAGGGAGTGGAGGACATTACAATATAAAGGGAAGGAGCAGCCAGTGACTGCACAGGGGTGAGAAGAAATGGGTTGCTATTATTTTTTTTTTTCATCCTCATCAGTGGATATTTTTCCCATTGATTTTTGAGAGAATTGAAAGGAGTGAAGGAGGGAAAGGAGAGAGAGAGAGAGAGAGAGAGAGAGAGAGAGAGAGAGAGAGAGAGCGACATCTATGTGTGGTACCACCCCATAGGCCCAGACCAGAGTTGGGAATCAAACCTGCAACCATGCTATTGAATGGGAATCACACCTGGATCCTCCAACATGCAGCCTAATGCTCTAACCAGTGAGAACACCAGCCAGGGCAAAAGGGGCTGCTTTTTATTTACTTTCTATATTGTATGTTTACGTTCAGAGAATCTTCTATAAGTTCTAATATTCAGTTTGGATATGTGTAATTTTATAAATTGTTTCTTCTGCTCTACAGGATGACTTCACACCACTTTCACTTGCCAAATATGAAAACAAAGAGAAAATGGTGCAATTTTTAGTAACTAGAGGTTCGAAAGTTCATCAGATGGAAGGGTACAATTGTTCATTCTTTGTTTTTTATTTGAGAATACACTTGCTAAAGCTGGGGACAGTGAAACAAGAAAGGCCTTAGGATAGAAGAAGCAGGTGTTAGTTGGAACCATTGTACGCTGTCAGAGAGGTTCAAATAATGCTGCAGGAAAAGACAATCATTCCTTCCTCCTTTGTTACCAGTTTTGTACCCCAAGTTCACTTCATATCCTGTAGAGCATCTTTGGGTAGTTAGTGGGAGGTCCCATATCACCTTTTGCAGAGTAGTAGGCAACAGCCTGCCTGAGATTCCAAAATTGAGGTTGGCCCCTCAACTGATCTCTTTGCCATAATAATAAAACATTCCCAACTGAGTTGAGTTTACTTCAGATTTCAAAATATTTTAAATTATGCCTCACATGGAAGCCAGACAGTAGAAAGCTCTGATTCAAAAGTAGGTTATTGGTCCTTATAATTGCTATGGGTGCATGACCCATCAGTATCCATGTGTGACAAGTAGGATTGTAACTTACAAGCCAATTGGGAGTGGACAGGGAGATTAAGCATTATTCTCATAAAGATCTGCGGGTTCACGGTTTGAGGAGGTAGAGAAAGGATAGTAGTAGTCCAGGCGAAGTCCTGACTTCTATTAGTTTTATACAGTTCATATGATTCAAAACAAAACTTAGGGAGCATTGTGCTATCTGACTTCATGAGGTAATATGTTTGTACATAAATTTAGTTGCAAGTTATACAGTAACGGAGATCGTCTGAATTACAAACCACAAAGAAAGGATAGGTAGTAACCAAAACTAATAGCATTTTCTGAAAACAGCAACATTTGAATGTTGGAAACTATAAAAAAAACCCCCACAAAAACAACACATGAGCATTTCTTTGGGATTCCAAAACAGTGTCAACAAATAAAGTTCAATAACAGATTTTTCCTTTGCCTTACTGTTTCTCTGAGCATCGCTTTACTGCTGTGTTCTTTCATTTTAATCTCCTAGCAACCTCCTAGGCAGTTAGATTCTTATTTTATAGAGGAGGAACTTGAGCCACAGAAAACTGACTTGTTTGAGAACAAATAGCCGTGTTTATAGAACTATGATGTCTGAGTTCAAGAGACTTGCCATTATGTCAAGCCAACTCGAATTAATTCACTGAACTAGATAGCCTTCAAATCATGACTATTTTTCTTTAAAAATTACATGCTTCATAAGAAGTTTGTAGAACTTACAAATTTGAAGTGTGTAGTATAATTAATGTTTTAATATTAACTCTGATGTTATCTGACATATGCTAAGAATTTACAATATTTGGGAAACATTTTTATATTTGTATTAAGATAGTAATATTATTTATCACGATTTTTTAATCACAGCAACCAACCACCAGCTTCTGAAAAAAAAGAAAAAAGACCTTTGGAGTCTTCTGAAAGTAACAATCTTGGTAAGACTTCTGATAGTGAATTACTCTTGGTGCTCCTACCATAGATGGATTAAGAGTAAGGAAGTTTTGATAATGAAGGAGCAATAAAAAACAAACAAAGAAACAAACAAACAAATAATGTGTAAGTTGCATATATAGGTTTTCTTAATCTCTTTCTTAATAGAATAGTATTCAGTATTATTTAAAAAGTTAATTGTAGATAATTTTAAAGTCTGGGGCAATATTGTTTGAACAGTTCATTTATTTAGTATTGACCCCTAAAATCCTATATGATATCTTTATGTAAAAAAGAAAAAGAATTTTAAGTTAGGATGTTGTATGTTCCTCTATATTCACACTGTAACAGATTGGACTTGTGTATACAGAATGGACCTTTTGTTTAGTTTTTACAGGCAATGGATTACATTTAGTAAATGAAACCTGTTTTACATAGTGATTTGTCTCACTAAAAAAGTAGCTAAATCTGGGAACTCAGCAATACTTTCCTGGTACCTCAAACAAATGGCAAACAATAAAAACTGCAACAGTTAAAGAAAGAGTGCAAAGATCCGAATGAGATTTTTAAAAAATATATTTTTATTGATTTTAGAGAGAAAGGATGAGAGAGAGAGACAGAGAAACATCAATGATAAGAGATAATCATTGATTGTCTGCCTCCTGCATGCCACACATTGGGGATCTAGCCCACAAAGGGGACATATGCCTTGATAGCTAATCAAACCTTGATCTCCGGGTTCATAGGTCAGTCCTGAACCACTGAGCCATGCTGGCTGGGCCCAATGAGGTTGTTTTTTAAAGATACCTACCAATAAATAGCACAGAAGTCAGAAAGGCAATACCTGTTGAGAATCATAGGATACTTTATTTTATTTTATTTTATTTTTTTAATACTATGAAAGTGGTTTTATTTATTATTATTTTTGTTCTTTTTTAATATTTTTAATTTAATAAATCTTTATTGTTCAGATTATTACAATTGTTCCTCTTTTTCCCCCCAGAGCTCTCCTCCACCCTGTTCCCACCCCATCCTCTGCCCTTAACTCCCCACCACTGTCCTCATCCATAGATGTACGCTTTTTGTCCAGTCTCTTCCCTCACCTCCCACACCTCTTTCCCCCTGAGAATTGACAGTCCACTCCCTTTCTATGCCCCTGATTGTATTATATTCACCAGGTTATTCTGTTCATCCGATTTTTTATTCACTTGATTTTTAGATTCACTTGTTGATAGACATGTATTAGTTGTTCATAATTTTTATCTTTACCTTTTTCTTCTTCTTCCTCTTCTTAAAGAATACCTTTCAGCATTTCATATAATATTGGCTGGTGGTGATGAACTCCTTTAGCTTTTTCTTATCTGTGAAGCTCTTTATCTGGCCTTCAATTCTGAATGATAGCTTTGCTGGGTAGAGTAATCTTGGTTGTAGGTTCTTGCTATTCATCACTTTGAATATTTCTTGCCACTCCCGTATGGCCTGCATAGTTTCTGTTGAGAAATCAGCTGACAGTCGTATGGGTGTTCCTTGTAAGTAACTAACTGTTTTTCTCTTGCTGCTTTTAAGATTCTCTCTTTGTCTTTTGCTCTTGGCATTTTAATTATGATGTGTCTTTGTGTGGTCCTCTTTGGATTCCTGTTGCTTGTGGTTCTCTGCACTTCCTGGACTTGTAAGTCTATTTCTTTCACCAGTTGGGAGAAGTTTTCTGTCATTATTTCTTGAAATAGGTTTTCAGTATCTTGCTCTCTCTCTTCTTCTGGCACCCCCATAATTCGGATGTTGGTACGCTTGAAGTTGTCCCAGAGGCTCCTTACACTATCTTCAAATTTTTGGAATCTCTTTTCTTTTTGCTTTTCCAGCTGAGTGTTTTTTGCTTCTTTGTATTTCAACTCTTTGACTTGATTCTTGCGGTCCTCTAGTCTGCTGTTAGGTCTCTGTATAATATTTTTTATTTCAGACAGTGTATGTTTACTTTCTAGTTGGTCCTTTTTCATGTCCTTGAGGGTCTCGTTAAATTTATCAGCCTTTTCTAGGAAATTCTTGAAAAGCTTTATAACCGTGGTTTTGAACTCTATATCCAGTGGTTTGTTTTCCTCCATTTCTTTCATTTGTGATCTGTTTCTTTGTCTCCACATTTTCACTTCTTCCCTGAGTTGGTAGAGTAGCTTTGTGTGGTAGGTGTCCTCTAGGGCACAGTGGCTCAGCCTCCCCAGATATCTGAGGTGGACACTCTTCGTTCATCCCTTTGTGTGCTGTGTGCTCAGCCTTGTTGTAGTTAAGTCTTGATTGTTGTTGGTATACTGGGAGGAATTGACCTCCAGGTCAATTGGCTGTGAGGATCAGCTGTGTCTACGCTGGGAGAACTTCTTTGCTGGAGACACTCTTATGAGACAAGACTTGCAAAATTGCAAAAGCCTCTGTGCTCAGCTTGGATGGGGCAGAGTTTAAGGGCGGAGCAGACAGCATTGGTTTCTTGTCAGCCCTGCCCTATGAGGCCCCGGGGTGTCAGTGCCCCTCTGTAATTGCTGCAAGCACCTCTGAGAGAAAGCCGTCCTTGAGTTTTACCCACTGCCAGACAGTTTTGTTTCTCCCCGAATGAGTTGGGATTCCCAGAAACTTGCCCGGAACTGGAGTTCAATGCAGTCGGGAGCTTCTGTCTCCCTCCTGCTTTAGAAAGCCAGCCGCGCACTCAGCCTCCCATGCATTCAGCAGTCAGTCCTCTCTGTGCTCGGACGCGCGTGCCTCCAGACCTCTGCCTTCCACAGTTCCAGAGTCTCAGTGAGCTTTCTTTTTCCTGACAGTCCAGATTCCCCCCGAATGAGTCTTGTTTCCCAGCGTCTCACCCGGGACTGGAGTTCAGTGCAGTCGGGAGTTTCCTTCTCCCTCCTGCTTTAGAAAGCCAGCCAAGCACTCAGCAGCCCGTGCACACAGCCACCCGTCCTCTCTGCGTGCAAGCCTCCATACCTCAGCCTTTTGTAGCTCCTCTGAGTCGCAATGTGCTTTCCTCTTTTCTTCTAATTGTAGAATTTCCACTCAGCCAGCTTTCCTGTGGTTCTGGATGGTGTCCGTTTTGACTTTTGGTTGTGGTTTTGATATTGTTGTGCGAGGCAGCAGTTTAGGTGTTTACCTATGCCACCATCTTGGTTTCTCTCTCCATAGAATACTTTCCATATTATGCCAAAAAGGCCTCACTATCATCAACTTCATTCTTCAGAAGTCAGAACAGAATGAGATATGTTGATTCACTAGAACAAGATGTTTCCTTCTGTTTGTTGGATAATTGTCAGGACACTTTAATTTATTTAGAACAAGAAGCTCTGATCAAAAGATAATAAAAATAAATATACAAATAGCCCAACTCGGGACTCAATAAATTATAATAAAAATACAAAAGTGTTTCACATTGACAAAGATGCCAGTGTGCTACCCAGATGTGGCTCCTATTTCATTGTACAATCTGAATCTGAATTGTTTGAGGACACCTTGGACTTAGTAGACTTTTACCAGAAGACTTGTGTAGCTTAGTTTTGCAACTTATAGGATATACAAAGATGAAATATCATTTTGACCTTGAGTTCATACTATGAGAGCTGTCTCTGATTTATTTCTGTGTTTATCACATCAGAGTTTTCAAAGAAAATGTCAAAATTCAGTTATGAATTTGTCTCCTTCTTGGTTTACTATTTAACTCTCAGGTGCCTTTTAGGTACTGAATGCTATTCTGATGTTGCAGAATAGAAATATTTTAAAAACACAGTCTCTGCTCTCCAAGACCTTGTTATTGCCATTGTCATTCCTCTTAGTTACTATACTTTATTCAGTGCTTGCTAGGTGGAAGAACACACTAGGAGCTTATCATTATCATTATTTATTCTTTTTTATTGGTGTGTAGCATGTGCCAGCCACTTTAAGTCCATGATGAGAATTAGAGTTTTAAAAATGTGGTGAAGCCTTGGCCCATAGGTCAGCTGCTTAAAGTACTGTACCAATAGGCCAAGGTTGTGGGTTTGATCCTGATCCTTGTCCATACCAGAATCAACCAATGAATGCTTAAATAAATGGAATAACAAACCAATGTTCTCTCACTCTCTTTTTTTCTTTAATCAATATTTTAAAGGTGTTAAAAAAATAAAGACATGCTTGTACACCCAAGCCTTCCCCTTTTCCTTTCCCCACAGGGATAATTTACCTAAACTCTAAGCGACCCCAGGAGGGGTCCAGAGCAACAACAGTCACTAGCAATTCATCCTGGGCAAACCCTCTAAACCTGACTTCTTAGCGAGCCTAGGCTCTTTTCCCCAGCCCTTTCTTGTTTCACTATCCCCAACTTCTATAATAAATGTCCTCTAAAATTCACCTACACACACAAATAAAATAACTAATATAAAATAAAATAAAAATGTGGGTGGGATTAAATTAAGCCTACAGATGGAGAAGTTTGTCAGGTAAAGGGGCAGAAGGGTGATGTTTGGCCACAGGAACATGAGTCCAAGGGCTACTACGTGCACGTTAACTTTGGGGGATTTATGAGTACTACCGTTTCAATGTGCAAAATGTG
Source organism: Plecotus auritus (assembly GCF_963455305.1). Lineage (NCBI taxonomy): Eukaryota > Metazoa > Chordata > Mammalia > Chiroptera > Vespertilionidae > Plecotus > Plecotus auritus. Next base: position 160,364,637 of record NC_137770.1, read on the forward strand.
TGCTATGGGAATGGTTGGGAATGAGGTGAGTGCCTAGCTAAGGCAGGCTTATGAAAGTCTTTAGTACCACAGAAAGGACTAGATCTTATCCTGTGGCCTTGGGAAATTTATCAGATAGAATGCTTTTAGCTTTAGGTAATAATGGGTGGCTAATTCACAGAGGCTGAAACTACAGGAACCAGGATTGTTTTGGTTGTTCGGTGATGTCATCAGGATCCCAGGTGTTGTCCCTTATCCAGCTGTGAGGTTGTCAGGGCTTATGTCTGCTTTCCTGGTGAGCTAATTAGTGATGGCTCCAAAGCATCCTATTCTCACATGACAATATGTGAAGACCAAAGGACTGCTGTGATCAATTTTAAATTTTTTAGTCTAGTGGGCACACGATCTATTACTTTCAGGTGTATGACATAGTGGTTTGACATTACGTATCTTATGATGTGTCCACCATGATGACTCTAGTAACCATCTAACACTCTGCCATGTTATTACAATACTGATACATTCCCTTTACTGTACAATAGATGTCTGTGGCTTATATATCTTATAACTAGAATTTTGCACTTCTTATTCATATTCTTCTAATTTCATCCATGTCCTCAACTCACTACTCTCTGGCAACCATCAGTTTGTTCTTTGTAGCTATGGGGTGTGTTTCTGTTTTGTTTGCTTTGTGGTTTTAGATTGCCGATGTGAGTGACATCATATGTTATTTGTCTTTCTCAGTCTTATTTCACTTAGCATAACCTTCCACTTGGTCCATGAATGTTTCTCTAAATAGCAAGATTTCATTCTTTTTTATGTCTGAGTAATATTATATATACTGCATCTTCTTTATTAATTTATCTATAGAAGGACACATAGTTTGCTTATGTTTCTTGGCTATTGCAAATAATGGTGCAGTGAACATAGGGGTGTGGATATCTTTGCAAGTTTGTGTTTACATATTTGTTGGATAAATATTCAGAAGTGGAATGGCAGCTCTATTTCCAACTTTTTAAGGAATCTCCATGCTGCTTTACAGAGTGACTGTACTTTTTTACAATCATATTAACAGGACATGAGGGTTTCCTTTTTCTTCAAATCCTCACCAACACTTGTTATTTATTTATATTTTGGTGACAGCCATTCTGAAAGGAGTGAGCTGGTACTTCATTATGGCTTTCATTTGCATTTGCTGATTAGTAATGTTGAGATATGTGCTTCCTTTATTTTTTTTTAAAAAAATGTTTTTATTTATATTTAGTGAGAGGAGAGGGGAAAGGGAAAGAGGGATGGAACTAGCTAGAAAACAATCACATTGCTCGGCTGCCTCCTGCCCACCCATACTGGGCATCCAGCCTGCAACTTGGGCATGTGCACTAAACTGGAATCCTACCATCCATCTCTTAGTACCTGGGACGACTCTCAATCCATCGATCCACAATGGTGTGGCCTATATGTTTCTTTTAAATCAGAAGAAAACTGATTGCCTTGCATTTGACTTCCCGTACTATATTATAGACTTGGGTTACATCACATGATCATTCCTAAGCCAGTTAGTGGTAAACTAGTTACTGTGATGAGTGCTGTATAATTATTTCTCTTTTTGGAGCTTGGGAGATACCACCTTCTTTGTGTATCATGACAGTAAAGGTCCAAATAGAGATATTGGTTCTCCAGCAAGAATGGAGATTGAGGTAGGAAGTCAGAAATATTTACTGGGGATTAATTGGAGTTTTGAGCAGAAGTGTAACAAGATTGGATTTGATTAGGGCCCTCTGGTTGTGATATGAAGTAGGTATCCGCAAGATTTTTTGGTAAAGGGAGTGATTTTAGGCCACGTGGTATGTCATATCTACTCAATTCTGTCATTGTACTGTGAGTGCAATCCTGGACAATCTTTAAGTGAATAGGAAGACTGTGTTCCAGTGAGAGATTGCTTTACAAAACCAGATGGCAGCTTGTATTGGGCCTGTGGTTCCTCATTTCCTGAGGGACCCCCAATGTAAATGATAGATGAAAGGAAACCCACGTAAAGAGACTGGGAAATAAAGGAAGATGTTGCCTCCTTCGGCTGGCATTAGTCTATTATGAAGTTTCACCTATCAATGCACAGATGATTCAGAAAGCTCAATTTATTCCATTTAAAATGTTGTTTTTCTAGGTCTATGTCTTTCTCATTTTTTTCTGCTTATAAAATCGTATTAATATAAGAGCGAACAATAATAGTTGGTGGTATTTCCCCCCCTGAGAGAGCCATCTGTTAAGAGCCCATGTTTGACTAGGGCAGTTGACAGTTGCAAAATAAAACAGAGACAGAGAAGAGGTCTAGTTCATACAATTTTTTTGCATTTTAATTTCTTTATTGATTAAGTTATTACATATTTGTCCTCATCCCCCCATTAACTTCCGAACCCCCCCCCCCACTCATGCCCTCACCCTCTTGTTGTTTGTGTCCACTGGTTAGGCTTATATGAATGCATACAAGTCCTTTGGTTGATCTCTCTCCCTTACTGCCACCCTCCCCTACCTTCCCTCTGAGGTTTGACAGTGTGATCGATGCTTCCCTGTCTAGTTCATACAATTTTCTGATGAATCAATGTAAAACGTTGGAGGGGAGAGAGAAATGCAAGGTATTTGTAGGTTTCCTGGTAGTGCACTGGCATTTAGAGTGGATATGAAGAATAGGACTTTGTGAGATGAGCAGGAAAGAACCACAGTTCAACTGGAAAGACTAGTATGTTTCCATACATGTTGAGTTGGGTGGAATATCTATGGGTATCCCTACATTCTTGATAATATTTCTTTGACTTTTTGACTTGTTCTGCCAACAATTGCCTTTAATGGGTGAGGCATGCTTTCAGTTTTATAAGAAATTAAGAAAAGGATTAGGAGCAAATAAAAAGAACTCTGCAAGCACCAGAACACTATTACACTACATGAGATAATTATTGTTTTTCTGTAGCTATCCCAGTTATTTGATTGACACATAACTACTATTGCAAAACGGAATTAAAGCCTGCTTAGTTGGAGAAAATTGTCAGTGTGAGGACAATTTCTTGAGAGGAACTTCTATATTATAGAATATGTTGTCAATCATTCAGATTCTGTATCTTTTATTATGAGTAAATAGAATTGCTGCTTGTTTTACATTGTTTTCTGACATTAATGTTTTATTTATCCATTTCATGCCTTTATTTCAATAGTGACTCATGTACAGAAGTCTCTAAAACAAGCATGGAGCAGAAGAAAATCAAAGAAAGGTATTCCGTCAAATCAAGTTCTGACTGTAATCATGTATCAACCCAAATTATAAAAATTTCACATAATGAAATTGTGTTAGAGGTTCCTAAACCCTCACCTAAGTTTGCTTAGTCACTAGAAAGAGTCACAGGACTCAGCATGTAGTTATGCTCCTACCTGAGATTTATTACCGTGAAAGGATAAAAACAAAATCAGCCAAGAGAAAAGGTGTGTGTGACGAAGCGTGGGGGACACCAGGCACAAGCTTCCAAGAGTCCTCTTCCTGGGGAGTTACCAGAAGATGCTTAATTATTCCAGTGTCAAGTTCTGACCACACACATGAAATATGTTATCAACCAGTCTTCTTAGACTCACCGGCAAGGTTTTCATGACACACTACTCACATAAGCGTCTTCCCCATAGCATGTACCAAAATTCTAGATTCCCAGAGGAAAGCAAGTATTCAGCATGAACCCCATTGCTTGTGCAACTCTAGGCACAGGGGGCCACTCTTATGAGTTAGAGAAAGGTGGGAATCCCCTTCCCAGATTCAAGTTTTCAGACACCAAATAAAGGGTAGCAATTTAAGTAGGACTTTCTAAGGATAGCAGTCTTAGACCTGCTGTATGAAATGTTTCTACATAGCAGTATAGTCCTGACTGAATTTTTGACATTGACCTACTTTTAAAATATATATATATATATATATATATATATATATATATATATATATATTTTTTTTTTTGATTACTTTTTCAGAGAGGAAGGGAGAGGGATAGAGAATTAGAAACATTGATCAGCTGCCTCCTGCACAACCCCTACTGGGGATGTGCCCGCAACCAAGGTACATGCCCTTGTCCGGAATCAAACCTGGGACCCTTCATTCCTCAGGCCAATACTCTATCTGCTGAGCCAAACCAATTAGGGCGACCTATTTATTTTTTAAAGCCAGTAATATGATAATATAACATGGTACTGGTTTCTGTCGCATCATCCATAATTGCTTGCATCACTGGTTATTTTTCTGGCTCATGCTGAGTATTTAACAGGTATCTGTACATAAATTACTAGGGCAATATTTGGCAATTATAAGCTTTCCTTTTTACCCAATTAATGTTTCAAAATAATTTTTAGATGAAGTTAGCATACTGATTTCTGATTTAAAATGATAATAAAAAGTGTCTTTTCATTACATGGATGATTCAGTTTTGGTTTATGTTGCTCTTAATCCCTGTTTGTAATTATAAAGCAAGATATTCAAGCATATTTATCAGTTATTTTCTTTCCCTAATATACATTTAAAATTATTGGCTTTAAGTATATCTTTTCAAATGATTCATTCAATTGTGGGGATAATACCCATATTCTGATACTTGGATTTTTATATTAATTTACAAGGTGACTGTGTCTTGAAAATAGCATAAATATGTTGACAAATGTTAATAGCATGTTCCGCAGATACTGTAAAAATGTAATAAGACAGTTTTAGAGCGGGTTTAAGTGCGCAGCATAAAGGAGGGGAAAGTGCAGAGAGTTCCCATAAACCCCACATCCCCTACCCACACGGCCTTGCTCATTTTTGTCATCCTGCACCAGAGAGGTACTTTGGATGGACCTGTACTGACATATCATTATTAACCAAAGTCCATAGTTTACATCAAGATTCACTCTTGGTGTACATTCTAGGGTTTTGACAAATGTATGATGGCAGGAATCCACCATTAAGATTATCATGTAGGTTCATTTCATTGCCCTAAAAGTCCTCTGTGCTCTGCTTATTCATCCCTCCCTTCTCCCTTAGCCCTGGAAACCACTGATCTCTTTTACTGTCTCCATAGTTTTGCCTTTCCTGAATGTTGTGTAGTTGGAATCATACAGTGGGTATCTATTTTGAGTGTTTAAAAAATTAAAATGTCAAGAAAATTGGATGTAGCTACCCAAGACGTTCTTTGTCTTTTGCGGCTTGTTTTTTTTTTTAAAAATATTTTATTGATATTTCACAGAGAGGAAGGGAGAGGGATAGAGAGCTAGAAACATCGATGAGAGAGAAACATCGATCAGCTGCCTCTGGCACACACACCTCCCACTGGGGATGTGCCCACAACCAAGGCACATGCCCCTGACCAGAATCGAACCCGGGACCCTTCAGTCCACAGGCCGACGCTCTATCCACTGAGCCAAACCGGCCTCAGCTTGTGGCTTGTTTTTGTTGTTCATCAGCATAGATCCTGGTGACATATGCCATACAAGCAGAATAAGCTTGATTTCTACAGGCATTTGCCGCCTGTTGGGGAGGGTTGAGAAAAATGACCTCATGCACTACTGCAGAGCACTTCTAGACGACCCTGCTCTCTGAGGTGGGAACAGATACACGTTAGCACTGGAAGGAGACAGTCTCAGGGGGCTCTACTTTACACAATTGGAATCACAAAGTCTTTCCTACTCATCTTGCCATTAGAAATGGTGCCAGAAAGAGTCTGTTTGCTATGTTTTGCTATGCTGCAAAGTGTAGTGCCTGGCGACCAAGCTACTAAACTGGCTAGTCTTCGCTGAAGACCTGCAGAAGTTGTACTGTGTTATTGCAAAATAAGTACACTCTCTTCTAAATTGTCCTTAGTGCAAGGAGTCCAGAAAATTCATGCTGTCTCAGTTTGACATTGTTAGTTTATGATTCTGCTTCCACTATCCATACCATTTTCTGTCAGCCTAACGGGGTTTGTTTGGGATTATGTTCATTGTAAATATCAGATCCCATTCTTTTGTTTCTTGCATTTGATACATTAAAAAAGAGAAAGTAAGTGTACTTAATGTACTAATGGCCTAACAATAATATGATTAATATTCCCTCTGCTATACGGTGTGTGCTCCCAAAGGAATACTTTCTAACAAAGCATTATTCAGGTACTTTTAATGTCCTGTATTTTTCTATTGTTGTTTTAAAATGTATTTTGCTTTTTTCCTTAATAGTATGTGAGATATCTGAAGAAGACTCTTTATGCAGGTAGGATTTTGTGGATCTTTAAAAATTATATATTACGTACAGGAATGCAGAGAAAAGAACCTAACAGTTTTAGAGTGTTCTACTCCTATATTATGTATCTAACCTGTGTTATATAATCATCACAATAGCTTTCAAAGTAGCTGTGCTATTGTATTAAATAGGCAACTTTTTTATTAATGAGGCAACTGTGGTTCAGGGAGGTGGATTAATGTTTTCCTGTAAGTAGAGAATATCTATGTATAGACCATGTTATCTTAATTAAATTCAGCATGTATTTAGAGGATATCTCTAATTGATTTCTCTATTTATTGTCTTCCGAGTCTGGTTTTCTTTTCAGGCTAGTACCTTGGCCTAGTTGTATGAAGTTTTTTTCTTTGTTGCTATACTCTTTCTTTCCTCTTCCATGATTTGTTGACTTTTCCCATTTTTATTCTCTACTTTTTTTGGTGTTTCGTTCATTGTGTTATTTTTTTTTCCAATTCTCCCAGCTGTGTTGTTCTCCATTTCTCTCTAGACAGAATCGAAGGCTCATAGAATGTCAGGAGTTTAAGGAAGCCTGGCAATTAATTACAGAAAATCCCCTCTAGCTCTTCAACCAGTGTTTATTGTCCTGGCCAAGTGGGTGCTCGCATGGAGTATTAGAAACTCAAAGATATTAACATGACTTATTGGGGTATAGTAATTGGTGGAACTGACTTGTAAATTCAGGCTGCTGAGTGTAATACTCTTCCTTCTTTATCATTCTGTAGGTGAGGTTTCATAATAGAAATATGGGGAGTGGGTAGTGAATGCAGGCAACAGAAGATAAGAATGGATTTAGAAGGGGAATTCCAAGTTTCAAGAGGAACAACACTGGGTTGAGATTGGAATAAGAGTTTTAAAAAGAGATGGAGATATTGGGGTTTAAGACAAGTTAAAGGTACATTTTAAGAAGGAAGGCCACAGGATTTGACAGATTAAAATATGGTGCTCAGAGATGTCCTGAAGAGGTTGCTGCTATTCTGTATATTTGTTTAATTGGAGGAACTAGCAACAGTCAAGGTTTCTTTAGAAAGATATTTTAAAAGTTGGAGGCACTGGAAAGATTCTTTTGATCACAAATATGACTGTGGTCTCATCAACCTGAACTCTGACTCACAGAGTGGGGTTTAAGCTCCCTTGAGTCCTAGGGGGCTGGAGATTGCTGAACTACATAGATCTATGGCCCAAGGCAGGTGTCTTCTCCCATCTACCTGTTTTCCCAATTAGCTGTTGTGCTTCCCATGTACACGGAGTGTTGGGCAGGGGCAGGACTAGATGTCAAATCACTAATGGAGTTGGGTAACACGCCTATGTTATGAGTTGGTAACTCAGACTCCATTTAGTTTGTTTTCCAGGAGCAAGGGAAATAGAGAGCTCCTATTCTTGGTCATTTGAGCCCATCCTTGTTTCATGAGTCTGTGCCTTCATAGGCTGAAGATTTCAATGTTGGAGACTGGCATGGAGCCTGCAAAAGTCTGATCTGGGAGTGGGAAGGCTAACAGCATATACATTTATTCTTTGACATTTGGACATTTAACTTTCCACCATTTCAGAGAACTTCCTGTATGGTTTGAGGGTAAAAGGAAGGATGGGGATCTCCTTAATAAGTGGTTTCCATGCTAAAGAAGCAAGAATGCATTTTTTACTGACATCCATTTGTCTTTGAACCAGGGACAGATGATGAGGAAAGGGACAATGTATCTCCCTACCTTGGTTTAGGTCATCAGATGTGTTCCAGTTCAGGAAATAAAAGTGATGTCAGCCAGTAAGTGGTGCAAACGAATTAATCCTAGGCAGAGTGTGTCTTCATTAAATTGTTCATAGATTGAAAGAGGTGACAGCAGAAATAAAAAAACTAAAAGATTTTTTTAAACATAGGGGCTGTGTTAATTATATCAAGAATAATTATTTGATATACAGAAAGCTGATCTTTCACTTAAAATTTTGTTGCTTATTTTTTTTTTTTAAAGAAATGGATTTCCTCTTTGCTGTTGTACATTTTACAGCAAATGTCGAACTGCGGTTTTGTGTCCTACATCAGACAATGTAGTCTTCAAGGTAAAGTGCTCTTTTGTGAAATTAGTTTTCTTGCTCTCAGTTGAATTCTCTCAATTGAACTGTGTGTGTGTGTGTGTGTGTAACACTCTTAAAATTTTCTGGTGGCCTACCTATCATTGTTTTATGTTTGTAATGCAAAATTAGTCTTTTTATAGTTAAATTCTCAAGTGAGGAAGTGGTTTGATTATTGTGTTATTGATTTTAGAGAGAGTGGAACAGGCAAGGGGAGAGAGAAAGAGAGAGTGAGAGAGAGAAACATTGATGTGAGAAAGAAACATTGTGGGCTGCCTCCTGCATGGGCCACAACTGGGATTGAACTGATAACTTGGGAATATGTCCTGAATGAGAATTGAACCCTTGACACTTTGGTGCATGGGTGGACGCTCCAACCACTTTGCCCCACAGGCCACAGTGCAAAATATATTTATTTTATTGCATGATTCCTTTTATATGCTATTTCCCCAATAAGTGAGTCCATAGAGACAGATATCAGACAAGTGTTTTCCAGACACTGGGTTGGGGGAATGGAGAGTTCCTATTTCATGAGAATGAGGTTCCCTTCTAGAGTGATGAAAGGTTTTGGAAATAGATAGGGGTGATCATTGCACAACATTGTACATGTGCCATATGCTACTGAATTTTATACTTTAAAATGGTTGATGTTTGCAGAAGTTTAATTACTAAGAAAAGAATACTGTCATAATCAATCAATTGAATTAAGATGATGCTACACACCTTTTAAAACAATCCAATAGCTTCATTTAAAACCTGTCTTCTGGTAAAGGTTACATTGTTAATTTGAGATTTTTCTTATTTCTTGAGGTAGGACTGTATTGCTGTGAATTTCACTCTTAGGACTGCTTTCACGATGTTCCATAGATTTTGTGTTGTCATGTTCTCATTTCATTTGTCTCAAGCTATCTTTTAATTTCTTTCTTGATCTCATTGTTAACCCATTCACTGCCCTGTAACAGATTCCTTACCCTCTAGATGTTTGTGTGTGTGTTTTTTTTGCTGCTGTTTTTTTTTTTTTTGTGTGTGTGTGTGTGTGTGTGTGTGTGTGTGTGTGTAATTGATTTCTAGTTGAATGCCATTGTGGTTGGAGAAGATGTGTAAAATGATTCAATCTCTTTAAATTTACTGAGGCTTTACTCATGGTCTATGTTGGAAACTATTCCATGTGCACTTGAAGAAAATTTATACCCTAGAATTTTAGGGTAATAATGCTCTGAAAATAAAAAAAGAAATGCATCAAGTAAAGTGTGTCCTTTGAAGGTGCTCTTACCTTCATGATTCTTTTGGAAGATCTATCCTTTGATGTCAATGGAGTATTTAATATCCTAACTATGATTGTATCAATATTTGCTTTATATATTGAAGTGCTCCTGTTTATATGGGTTATTACTTCTTGCTGGATTGATCCCATATCATTATGTAATGGCCTCCTTTGTCTCTTTTTATATTCTTAGATTTAACTTCTATTTTGTCTGACATAACTATTGCTATCCCAGCTATTTTTGTTTGCATTGAAAAACATTTAAAAATGTTTTATTTTATTTTTTAAACACATTTTTATTAATTTCAAGGAGAGGAAGGGAGAGGGATAGAGAGCTATAAACCTCAATAAGAGAGAGACATCCATCCTCTGCCTCCTGCATGCCCCCTTCTGGGGATTGGGCCTGTATCCTGGGCATGTGCTCTGACCTGGTATTGAACTGGTGACCTCTTATTTCCTAGGTAGACAATTGACCGCTGAGCAACACTGGCCAGGGGAACATTTTTTAAGTGAACTTTTATTTATTGATTTGAGAGAGAGAGAGAGAGAGAAAGAGAGAGATAGACAGAAAGAGAGAGAAACATTGATTTGTTGTTCCACTTATTTATGCATTCATTGGTTGCTTTTTGTATATCCCTGATGAGAGATGGAACCCCCAAAGTTGGCATATTGGGACAACACTGTAAGGAACTGAGCCACCAGACCAAGGCCCTTTTTGTTTGTATTTGCAGTAAATATCTTTTTCCATCCTTTTACTTTTAGTATGTGTGCATCTTTTGCTTAAGTTGTTCTTTTGTAGATGGCACATGTGTTATATTGGAAATTCAGTGAGTTAAACAGAAGACACTGTAATCAGAGAGCTGAATTTGGAGTCTTTATTTCAAAAGCCGGTGGCCTCAGGAGGACTTGGGTTTCTCAAATTCTCAAGGCCCCGAATGAACTTAGGGGTTAGCCTATAAAGGCAAAGAAACCCCATGTGCTGGGAAGGGGATAGTGTGTTCAGCAGATATCTTGCAGAAAGCTTGTAGCCTTGAGCACAGCTCAGATGACCAGAAGACACCTGGCATGGAAGGAACCAAGGACGGACCAGACCCCCACGCCACCAGAGCAGCTTGCAGGACCAGATAATTAAGAGGGGGCAGTGACTAGACTATAGGCTAACAAGAAGTGCGTTAGGTTACTGGCTTTACTTTTCAGATAGCTAGCCCTTCCCCAAAACTGTCTTATTTTCCCCATTATTCCAGCAAGCGTGCTTACAGAAGCTAGAAATAGCAGAGTTACTTCTATCAGGGAAGCTATCTGGTTTAGTTACTTCCTGGAATTAACAGAACAAAGGACCATCTGTATATAGTGGAAAATTTTAAACAGCAGTTCTTACAAAATGGAGGTTATGGGAACAAGATGGAGTGCCTATGGTTCAGATGGAGGGCGAAAGACAGGATGGAGTCAGTCCCTTCAAGGCCCATTGTTCACATGTAGGGATCTGGTTTTCTTAGCCATCCATTTATGCCTTTTGATGGGAGCTTTTTAGATATATACATCTACAGAGATTATTGATAGGTACTCGCTTATTGCTATTTTATTCTTTATAATTATGTCCCCTGCCTTTTTCTTTTTTTTATATAGAAACCCCTTTAATATTTTCCACAATTCAGTCTCTTTTTTTTGTGTGTGAGTGATGAACTCCTTTATGTTACTTAGGAAGCTCTTTATATTCTCCACAATTTTAAATGATAGCTTTGGTGGGTAGAGTAGTCTTGGTTGCAGGTCCTTCTGTTTTATCATTTTGTATAATTTGTACCAGTAACTATCAGCCTGAAATACTTCTGTTGAGAAAGCATCTAACAGAATTATGGGGGCTCCCTTGTAGGTTACTATGTGTTTATCACTCTCTGCTTCTAAGATCTTCTTTTCTTTAACCTTTGCCATCTTAATTATAAAGTGTCTCATTTGGGACTCTCTTTGCATTCTGCACTTGTGTGTCTTTTTCTTCACCAGGCCAGGGAAGTTTTCAGTCATTATTTTCTCAAATAGGTCCTTATTTTTGCTCTCGCTCTCCTCCTTCTGGTACCCTTATGATGTGGATGTTGCTATGTTTTCTGCTATCCAAGAAGTCTCAAACTAGTCTCTTTAATAAAAATTATATATATACTAGATGCCCGATGCACGAAATTTGTGCATGGCGGTGGGGGGATCTCTCCACCCGGACTGCACGCTCTCCAATCTGGGACCCTCGGGAGATGTCTGACTGCCAGTTTAGGCCTGATCCCAGCAGTCAGACATCCTCTTACAATCCGGGAACGCTGACTCCTAACCGCTCACCTGCCTGCCTGCCTGATTGCCCTTAACCACTCAGCCTGCCTGCCAGGTCGCCCCTAACTGCCTCTGTCTGCCTGCCTGATTGCCCATAACTGCCTCTACCTACCTGCCTGGTCACCTCCAACCTTTTTGCCTGCCTGACTGACCCTAACCACTCTCTCCTGCTGGCCTGATTGCCCCTAACCACCTGTGCCTCGGCACCCACCACCATGGCTTTGTCCGGAAGGATGTCCAGAAGACTTGCGATCTATCCAGTCTAATTAGCATATTACCCTTTTATCAGTATAGATACTTTTATAAAAGTACCTATTCTTTAGGTGTACTTTTATAAAAGTGTATAAATTGCTGCTCTAATTGATTGTTTCTTGCTACCGTCTCTTCTAAGTCAAAGATTCTATTCTATGCTTCATTCTCTGCTATGATTCCTTCTGTGTATTCTTCATTTCAGGTATTGTTTCTTCATTTCTGAGTGGATATTTTATATGATTTATTTATCCTTTTTCATACATGCTTTCTCTTTGTTGAATTCCTCACTACTTTCCTTGAGCATTTTTGTACCCATCTTTTTGAACTCTGCATCTGGTGCATATCTTGCCCCCATTTCATTTAGTTCTTTTTTTTCTGGGGATATTTCCTATTTTTTAATTTGGGGCATGTTCCTTTTTTTCCTATTTAAGCTGCCTCTCTGTATTTGTTTCTATGAATTGGGTGATCTACTTTGCCTCCAAGTTTTGGTAAGATGGTCTTAAGTATTAATTGTCTTGTCAGGCTCATTGGCACAATCTTTCTGATCCACCTGAGTTAGGTGCTCCAGCAATGTCACTTGTGTGTGACGTGAGCCCTCTTTTTGTAGAGTCTTGATGTTGGTCTATTTGTCGATAGGGTTGCTGCTCAGGCTGGCTCTCCACAGTATACAAGCTGCTGTGTGAAGGCTGACCTCATGTTGAATAATTCACAGCAGTGTGGTATGGTGCCTGCCAAGATCTTCAAGTTCTGTTTGTGGAGATAATTGGTTCCTTCTCTGTAGCTCCCCACTGGAGCCTCTTGGGATGGTGGTGGTGGGCACTCTGTTGTAAGGCAATGTCAGTCTCTGCCTGTGATTTTCCCTGAGCGACCTGTGTGGAGCTACAAAGTGATGCAGTGTTTGTGACTGCCTCTGCTAGGCCTAGGTGCACCAGGGAGAGGCCAATGCCTCCTTCCACCAGCACCAAGCCTGTGAGGCAGCTAAGTACAAAGCCCAAGTCTCTCTGAGATCCACCTCTGCCTACCAGCTTTCTGTTGGGGTCAGTCACTGAAAGAGCTCCCATTGCGCTGTGAGTCCCCTGAGGTAAGTGAGTCATCAGGTAGGTGTGAATGGTGCTTACCATGTTGACAGATTCAAACTCAATTTCATTTCTGGTTTTGAGGCCACTCAGAAAAAGTCCCAGCATACACAAATACCAGCTATCACCCACTGGGTACTCATGAACCTAATGGTTTGTTATCACCTCAGAGACCCTTTAGGGTAAGGTCAGCAGAATTCATCCAGCCCCCAAAATCAAGATTTGGTCTGAAATTAGGAGAACATTTCTCACTTTTCAAAATTGTACTTTAGCAATGCATTGGCTTCACTCTGCTCCAATGTTGTAGTATGTTGGTTCATATATTTTATAAATGCCACCACTTTTGATACCTTTAAATATCTTTAAAAATGTCAAAGGCAATGTGGGGAACAATAGCTTCATGAAGAAAGAGGAAAGCTTCCTATGTGTTACTGAGGCACAAAACATCTTCTCTATCTATCTGTGTAATGCAAAACCCAGGTAGGAAAGACAAAAGTGGGAAATTTTGCATCCTTGTCTTTTCATTTCATTGTCTCTGATAGATAAATGGGATGGGGGTGAGGAGGGGAAATGTTAGGCAGCAAAGCATGCATGCAATGTGAATAGAAGCACAAAATTAAGAAAGCCCTTTTAGAAATCTTGGAAAATTTTGCTTCTATACAGAAACAGAAATGAAGCAGAATTTACAATTTTAAGGACCTGTTTTGATCAAATTAAACACTCAAAATATTTTTACTGATTCAAGTAATAGCAATTTCATCAATATCATGAAATTAAAGAAAACATCACTTTTAAATGAATAAGGTAATAACAATGACCATAATATCAAACTTTCCTCAAAGGTTGCAGAAGAAAATAAGCAGACAAGCAATAAAAGGGAAGTGTCAGGAAACACATATGATGGTGCTAATGATGACAGTGACAGAAATGGATTGAGACAGCAAAGCAACAGTGAACAAACTGATACCCAGCAGCCAAAAGAAAAAATTAATGAAAACACAGTCGTTTTAGTGAATAAGGTAACAACAAACCCAATTGACAAAATTAATGAAAACACAGTCCTTTTAATGAATAAGGTAATAAAAATATCGTTACTATCAAACTTTCATCAAAGGTTGAAGAAAGGAAGGAACAGAAAAATAGTAAAAGGGAAGAGTCAGGAAACATGTATGATGGTGCTGATGATGACAGTGACAGTGATGGATTGAGTCAGCACAGCAACAGGGAACAAACTGATACCCAGCAGCCAAACGATGAAATTAATGAAAGTGCAGTCATTTTAATGAATAAGGTAATAACAAACCCAAATGATAAAAGCCAAATGACATGCCGAAACCGGTTTGGCTCAGTGGATAGAGCGTCGGCCTGCGGACTGAAAGGTCCCGGGTTCGATTCTAGTCAAGGGCATGTACCTTGGTTGCGGGCACATCCTCAGTGGGAGGTGTGCAGGAGGCAGCTGATCGATGTTTCTCTCTCATCGATGTTTCTGGCTCTCTATCCCTCTCCCTTCCTCTCTGTGAAATCTCAATAAAATATATTAAAAAAAAAAAGCCAAATGACAAAATTAATGAAAACACAGTCCTTTTAATGACTAAGGTAACTACAATATCATCAATATCAAACTTTCATCAAAGGTTGAAGAACAAAAGCAGACAAGTAGTAGAAGGGAAGTGTCAGGTAACATGCATGATGGTGCTGAAGACAACAGTGACAGTGTTGGTGTGAGGAAGAAAAGCAACACTGAACAAAGTGATAAGCAGCAGCTTCCTATTAAGGAGAATAAAGACTCTGATAGGTAAGCCTATAGCAGTATTTAGCAGTAGGCAATTATTCTTTTACTATAAAACAAATTCCAATTTGAGCTAATATTCATGATTAACAAATTTTATATTTATACTAGAGAGATAGAACCTTGCTCTTGCTAATCAGAAAAATGCATATCAACAAACAATGAGATACCATTTTTTTTGAACTTTTAATGATAATTATTATATTTAAAAAAATAAAAACCAGAATTGGCCCATGAGAGGAACAAGGCATTCTCCTGCACTATTGGTAGATGAAATTAGCACATCTTTTCTAAAGGGTAATTGAGCTTGTATCAAAAATTCAAGTATGTCATTCCTTTATCCCAATAGCTTCATTTCCACAACTAGATCCTACATGAAAACATGACTTGCATAAACATACACATATGCAGTCTAAGGATATTTATTTTATGTCATTATGTATATAAAACATACAGTAGGTAATTACATGTGTATATACAGTATATGTAATATTACAGAGGCTAACAACATATACATTTATTCTTTGACATTTGGACATTTAACTTTCTACCATTTCAGGGAACTTACTGTGTGGTTTGAGGGAAAAAGAAGGAGTGGGATCTCCTCAATAAGTGGTTTCCATGATAAAAAAAGGCACGACTGCCATTTTTGACTGACATTCATTAGTCTTTGAACCAGGGACAGATGATGAGGAAGGGACAATGTATCTTCCTACCTTGGTTTTGGTCATCAGATGAGTTCCAGTTCAGGGAATAAAAGTGATGTCAGCCAGTAAGTGGTGCAAACAAATGAATCCTAGGCAGAGTGTGTCCTCATTAAATAGTTCATAGATTGGGAGAGGTTGCAGCAGAAATAGAAAACTAAAAGCTTTTTTTAACATAGGCCCAGTGTGAATTATACCAAGAATCTTTATTTGATATACAGAAAGCTGATCTTTCACTTAAAATTTTGTTGCTTTTATTAAAGAAATGGATTCCCTCTTTGGTGCTGGGGATTTTACAGCAAGAATTGCATTGGTGTTTCATGTTCTACTTTAGACAGTGTGGCCTTCAAGGTAAAGTGCTCTCTTGTGAAATTAGTTTTGTTGCTCTTAATTGAATTTTGTGTAACATTTACTCTTAAAATTTCCTAGTGGCATACCTATCATTGTTTTATGTTTGTAATGCAAAATTAATCTTTTTACAGTTAAATCCTTAAGCTGGGAAATGTTTTATTTTTGTTTTATTGATTTTAGAGAGAGTGGAAGGGGATGTGAGGGAGGGAGAGAGGGAAAGATAGATAGATAGATAGAGAGAGAGAGAGAGAGAGAGAGAGAGATTTATGTGAGAGAAAAACATTGATTGGCTGGTGCCTGCAAGGAGCATGTTCCAAACAGGGATTGATCTCACAACCTGTGTATATGCCCTGACTGGGAATTCAACCCATGACCCTTTAGTGCATGGGGTGATGCTCCATCCACTGAGCCCCACAGTTCAAAGGGGAAAATATATTTACTTTATTGCGTGATTCCTTTTATATGCAATTTTCACAATAAGTGAGTCCATAGAGACAGAAATCAGACAAGTGTTTCCCAAAGACTGGGTAGGGGGAATGGGGAGTTCCTATTTCATGGGAATGAGATTCCCTTCTGCACTGCTGACAGGTATTGGAACTAAATAGAGGTGATCATTGCACAACATGGTATATGTGCCAAATGTTTCTGAATTTTATACTTCAAAATGGTTTATTTTATGTTTGGTGCAGTTTAATCACTAAGAAAAGAATACTGCCATAATGAATCAATCGAATTAAGATCATGTTACACACATTTTAAAACAATCCAATGGGCTCATTTAAAACATGTCTTCGGGTAAAGGATACATTGTTAACTTGAGATTTTTCTTATTTCTTGAGGTAGGCCTGTATTGCTGTGAATTTCCCTCTTAGGACAGCTTTCATGTTGTCCCATAGATTTTGAATTATCCTGTTCTCATTTCATTTGTCTCAAGGTATCTTTTGATTTCTTCCTTGATCTCATTGTTAGTCCATCCACTGATTACTAACAGGTAATTTGCCCTCTTGTGTTCATGTGTAATTGATTTCTAGTTTGATAACACTGTGGTTGGAGAAGATGTGAGGAATGATTTCAGTCTTTTCAAATTTACTGAGGCTTGTTTTATGGCCTTACACGTGGCCTACCTAGGAAACTGTTCCTTGCGCACTTGAAAAAAGTTTATACCCTGCAGTGTTTGGTTAATAATGCTCTGAACATATCAATGAAATTCATTGGAGTTTTGGTTGGAGTTTTTAAGATATACTGTATACATTTAACTACTTTATCTTTTTTGAAAGACCTATCTATTAATGTCAATAGGTATTGAACTCCCTAACTGTGATTGTATTGATATTTGCTTTATATATTGAAGAGCTCCTCTGGCAGGTGCATATATATTCATAAGGTTTATTTCTTCTTGTTGAATTGATCCCATATCATTATGTATTGGCCTTCTTTGTCTCTCCCTCTTTTTTTTTAAGGTATTATATGTGTACATATCTTACCATTGCCCCCCACCACCCCACTCCCATACATGCCCTCACCCCCCAATGTTTCGCATCCATTGGTTACTCTTATATGCATGCATATAAGTCCTTCAGTTGATCTCTTATTTCCCCCACCTCTCCCAAACCTTCCTGCTGTAATTTGACAGTCTGTTTGATGCTTTACTACCTCTGTATCTATCTTTTTGTTCAACAGTTTATAATGTTTTTTGTTATCCCCAAATGAGTGAGATCATGTGGTATTTTTCTTTCATTGACTGGCTTATTTCACTTAGCATAATGTTCTCTAATTCCATCTAGGTGCCTAGAAATGGTAATAATTCCTTCTTTTTTATGGCAGCATAGTATTCCATTGTATAGATGTACCATAGTTTTCTGATCCAGTCATTTGCTGAAGGGCGCCTAGGCTGTTTCCAAATCTTAGCTATTGCAGATTGTGCTGCTATGAACATAGGGGTGCATATATCCTTTCTGATTGGTTTTTCTAGTTTCTTAGGATATATTCCTAGGAGTGGGATTACTGGGTCAAATGGGAGTTCCATTTTCAGTTTTTTGAGGAAACTCCATACTGTTCTCCACAGTGGCTGCACCAGTCTGCATTCCCACCAGCAGTGAACAAGGCTTCCTTTTTCTCCACATCCTCGCCAACACTCTTCGTTTGTTGATTTGTTGATGATAGCCATTCTGACAGGTGTGAGAGGCTATCGCAATGTCGTTTTGATTTGCATCTCTCAGATAATTAGTGACTTTGAGCATGTTTTCATGTGTCTCTTGGCCTCACTTCTGTCTTCTTTTGAAAAGATTCTATTTAGGTCCGTTGCCCATTTTTTTTATTGGATCATTTATCTTCCTTTTATTAAGTTTATAAGCTGCCTGTAGATGTTGGAGATTAAACGTTTATCAGTGATAACATTTGCAAATATGTTCTCCCATACAGTGGGGTTTCTTGTTGTTCTGTTGATGGTTTCTTTTGCTGTGCAAAAGCTTTTTATTTTGATGTAGTCACATTTGTTTATTTTCTCTTTGGCTTCCATTGCCCTAGGGGCAGTATCAGTGAAAAAGTTCTTTCGGCATATGTCTGAGATTTTGCTGCCTGTGGATTCCTCTAGTATTTTTATGGTTTCCCGTCTTATATTTAAGTCCTGTATCCATTTTGAGTTTATTTTTGTGTATGGTGTAAGTTGGTGATCTAGTTTCATTTTTTTGCATGAATGTTTCCAATTTTCCCAACACCATTTATTGAAGAGACTGTCTTGACTCTATTGTATGTTCATGCCTCCCTTGTCAAATATTAATTGCACATAGCAGTTTGGGTCAATATCTGGATTCTCTATTCTATGCCATTGATCTATATGTCTGTTCTTGTGCCAGTACCAGGCTGTTTTGAGGACAGTGGCTTTGTAATACAGCTTGAAATCTGGTATTGAGATCCTTCCTACTTTATTCTTCTTTCTCAGGATGGCTGTGGCTATTTGGGGTCTTTTTTTATTCCAGTTGAATTTTTGGAGAATTCTTTCTAGGTCTGTGAAATATGCCCTTGGTATTTTAATGGAGAGTGCATTGAATCTATAGATTGCTTTGGGTAGTATGGACATTTTAATGATGTTGATTCTACCAATCCATGAACATGGTATGTTCTTCCATCTGTTTACATCTTCCTCTATCTCTTTTTTCAGTGTCCTGTAGTTTCCCGCGTATAGGTCTTTTACCTCCTTGGTTAGGTTTATTCCTAAGTATCTTAATTTTTTTGGTGCGAAGGTAAATGGGATTGCTTTTTTTAGTCTCTTTTTCTCTAAGTTCACTATTGGTGTATAGAAATGCCATAGATATATTGGCATTAATTTTGTATCCTGCTACATTGCCGAATTCATTTATCAAGTCTATTAGTTTTTTCATGGAGTCTTTTGGGTTTTGAATGTACAATATCATGTCATCTGCAAATAAGGACGGCTTTACTTCTTCTTTTCCAATTTGGATGCCTTTTACTTCTTCTTCTTGTCTAATTGCAATGGCTAATACTTCCAGTACTATGTCAAACAGGAGTGGTGAGAGTGGGCATCCCCATCTTGTTCCTGTTCTTAGGGGAAATAGTTTTATTTTTTGCCCATTGAGTATGATGTTAGCTGTGGGTTTATCATATATAGCTTTTATTATGTTGAGGTATGATCCTTCTATTCCCACCTTGCTGAGAGTTTTTATCAAGAAAGGGTGTTGGATTTTGTCAAATGATTTTTCTGCATCAATTGATATGACTATGTGATTTTTATGTCTCAATTTGTTTATATGATGTATCACATTTATTGATTTGCGGATATTGTACCATCATTGCATTCCTGGGATAAACCCTACTTGGTCATGGTGTATGATCTTTCTGATGTACTGCTGGATCTGATTTGCTAGAATTTTGTTGAGGATTTTGGCATCTACGTTCATGAGGGATATTGGCCTGTAATTCTCTTTCATTGTGTTGTCTTGATCTGGTTTTGGTATTAGGGTGATGCTGGCTTCATAGAAGGATCTTGGAAGTGTTCCTTCCTCTTGAATTTTTTTGGAAAAGTCTGAGGAGGACAGGTTTTAGTTCTTCCTTGAATGTTTGATAGAACTCTCCTGTGAAGCCATCTGGCCCCGGGCTTTTGTTTGCCAGAAGCTCTTTGATGACTGCTTCAATTTCTTCCATAGTTACTGGCATATTGAGATGTTTAGATTCTTCCTGATTGAGTTTTGGAAGGTTATATTTTTCTAGGAATATGTCACGTTCCTCCTGGTTGTCCAGTTTGTTGGAATAGAGTTGTTCATAATATTTTTTAACAATCCTTTGTATTTCAGTGGGATCTGTTCTTATTTCACCTCTTTCATTTCTCATTTTGTTTATTTGTGCCTTCTCTTTGCTTCTTGGTGAGCCTGGCTAGAGGTTCATCAATCTTGTTTATCCTTTCAAAGAACCAGCTCTTGGTTTTGTTGATCTTTTGTATTGTTTCTTTGGACTCTATGTCATTTATCTCTGCTCTGATCTTTATTAGTTCCTTCCTTCTGCTTACACTGGACTTTTCTTGTTGCTCTTTTTCTAACTCTTTGAGTTGTAGGGTTAGGTAATTTATTACCATTGTTTCTTGTTTTTTTTTGCAGTAGGTTTGTAGAGCTATGAACTTCCCTCTCAAGACTGCTTTCGCTGTGTCCCATAGATTTTGGATTGTCGTGTTTTCATTGTCATTTGTTGCCATGATGTTTTTTATTTCTTCCTTGATCTCTCTGGTAACCCAGTCTTTGTTTAATAGCATGCTGTTTAGTCTCCATGTGTTTGATTTCTTTTGGTTGTTTTTATTGTAGTTGATTTCCAGTTTTATGCCACTGTGGTCTGAGAAGATGCTTGATATGATTTCTATCTTCTTGAATTTGAAGAGACTTTGCCTATGTCCCAACATATGGTCTATCTTTGAAAATGACCCTTGTGCACTTGAGAAGAATGTATATTCTGTGGCTTTGGGGTGAAATGTTTTGAAGATGTCAATTAATTCCATCTGGTCTAGTGAGTCATTTAGGATTGATGTTTCTTTGCTGATTTTTTGTTTAGAGGATTTGTCCAGTGATGATAGTGGGGTATTAAAGTCTCCTACTATGATTGTATTGCTGTCAATCTCTCCCTTGATATCCTCCAGGTGTTTTTTTATGTATTTGGGTGCTCCTGTATTGGGTGCATATATGTTTACCAGAGTTTTTTCTTCTTGTTGGATTGCGCCCTTTAGTATCATGAAGTGGCCTTCCTTATCTCTTGTTATGTCCTTCATTTTGAGATCTAATTTGTCAGATATAAGTATTGCTACCCCAGCAATTTTT